>NC_140376.1:4730000-4767500 GCF_054491055.1 Hypomesus nipponensis | reverse complement strand
CTCTCTCTGCTTTCTCTCTCTCTCTCTCTCTCTCTCTCTCTCTCTCTCTCTCTCTCTCTCTGTGCGACCTCTTGCTCCTGACATGTGGACATCAATTCCCTCTGACAGATGACAAACTGTGCTGCTCCTCTAGCCCTGTGCGTCACAGGCTTGTGAAGAGACCTTTCTGGGTAATAGTGTCTAATAGCCTCTCTCATAACAGGACCCTTAGCTCACTGGCTAGCATGCTACAATAAACAAGACAACCTGTAGAAGGTTTTGGCTAGGTTAGGCTAGCATTAGCAGTTGCACTACAGTAATGAAAAATCTATAAGTCTAAATCTTTATCCGAATACCAAAACAACGATGGTATGACTAGTCTAGTGAGGGTCTTTAAGCTTCGAAGACTCAATATTAAATATTGAACCACAGGGGCATGGGGTCTTTTTGTAGACGTTGTTGTCAAGCAGACTAATCCAGAGAGCAGAGTTGGAACCTCTGGGGAATACAGTTGTGTTGAAATGTTCCATAAGCCTTGCGAGGACGAGCACAGAGCCTCACATCCTGCCTCGGTGTCACCATCAGTGGTAACCGTGGCGACAAATCCTTTTATTGTGTTGTGGCGAGACAAGGAATTATTGTATGAAACAGACAGGGTTATCGTTCTAAGGGCCAAGTTATTATCGCGGCTGATAATGGAGGAAGTCAAAACGATTGTGTTGAGATTTTCTTTCGCGAGTTATCGGCACACGACGCCGGCTAATCGGCGCTGCGGGGCGTCTACGATTCTCTCATGAGGAACTGGCCTCAATTCTCATCACGGGATGAGGTCAGACAAGGCGGGACTCACACACCCTTACCAGAGAGAGAGAGAGAGAGAGAGGGAGAGGGAGAGGGGGAGAGGGGGGAGGGGGGAGGGGGGCATGATGGAAATGTTCAACTGGCGAAAGAACAACCCAGATGTGGACAGCCAGGAGGAACAGTGGGTGTTTGTGACAGACCTATATTGTGTTTGTGTGTGTGTGTCACACAGGATGAGCCCAGTTGAGAGGCAGAGTGAGAGGTTCTCAGTAGCCCAGGCCTGGCCAGCTGACACAAGCCCAGCTGATGTCCTGGTCTCTGGGACAGAGGCAGTCAGGGAACATAGGATGCGTCACAGGCACTCCGGCGCTTCTCACGCGCTCTGATTAATTTCTCTGACATTTGGCAAATGTAGAAGAACCATCTGGAGGTACTCTGCCAAGGAAATCTCGTGGATATCTGGACGCATTTGAAGTTTGAGGATCTGCTGATCCCTGAAGAGTCGTGTGTTGTGCAGTGTCCTTTTCAGTTGTACGGCAAATACACCAATGGAAATGAAGTTCCTTTACTGTATTGGAATGCAGATGTACCAGATGAAATGGGTGTCTATACATAAATGCTAATTCGCCACATATTCTTGGATCTTTGTCAACTTGTTTTTTAGAGAAATCACAGTGATCATTTTCCCCTCCATTAGCATGGCTGCAGTGTAACATGGGAATGTGTTTTTGTTCAGTTTATTCTTACTGTTCATTATTTCTCTGCAACAGATTGATCTGCTAGCCATTGCTGATAGCTCTACGATTTTAGCGCCCCCAAATACCAATCCATGCTTGTTCCTGTTGTTTCAATTACTCACATTAATTTCGTCATGTAAAGCGATCTTAATAACTACCAAAGCTGCTCCATGGTTTGTTCTGTACAGTCAAACTGTGAAACATTAGTACAGCACTCTGTGTCAAATCAATAATAATTAGACCAGGAAAGCCATTTCCTATTAATGGTTATGTCTCGGGGTGTTTATGTGACCGAAGGAGGTGTGCGCTCGCCCTCCTTAATGGGAAACAACAGGGGAGCAGAGGTAGCATAATGGAGATGCACGGGCATTCAAAACAAGCAGCCCTTCTACGTGTGGATGTGATGCTGGGCCTGTTCGTATACGTCAGAGCTCTCAGGTGGAGAACAGCGGCCGGTGTTGTCAGGCTGCAGTGATATGCGGCCGCGCTGGCGATGCAAGCCAAGACGATCCGACGTTGAGCTAACACAGGTTAGCTACGCCGCTCGTCTTGCGCGGGCACGTCGACGTCTCGCTGTCCTTTTTTCTTTTTCAATAAGAATACCCTTACCCGCACACACGCCACACGCTTACACACACACACACACACATCATTCTTGTTTCCCCTGGCCCCAGTGCGCTGTTTACTTGTATTGGATTTACTTGCAGATTGATCCGCTCCAAATAATGAAAGGTTTTCCATTTCCCTGGAGTCCTCTGGTGGTCTCACTCACACAGCCCAATCACTGCAGGTCCCTCTCTCTCTCTCTCTCTCTCTCTCTCTCTCTCTCTCTCTCTCTCTCTCTCTCTCTCTCTCTCTCTCTCTCTCTCTCTCTCTCTCTCTCTGTCTCTCTGTCTCTCTGTCTCTGTCTCTGTCTCTCTGTCTCTTTTCTCTCTGCCTGTCTTTATCTCCCTCGCTCTCACTCCATCCACCTGAGTGGAAGTGTCAGAAAGACAAAGCAGAGGCATTATGGGTTTACTTAGTTTAGCCTATCAGAGTTGGGATAGAGCTGCATTAATTATCCCAGCTGAGCCACTGCAACCAATCAGAGAGAGACATGTTTGGGAGCAGACAAGAAGCTGTGATAGGTGATTGGGTAGCTGTAAAGGTGATAATGTAATTCCTGCCTTTGGTTCCGCTTAGAAGTCAATTTCCTTTCCTAATATTAGATTTTTCGCGATTTTTCTTTCATCATGAATGATTGATTTGGAGAAAGAAAGACATTAAAAGAATAGGGCAATTATGAGGGCGCACCCCCGCCCCTCCACAAGACACAGGCACACACACACGCGCGCGCACGCCACCGGGGCGATGTGTCTTAGCGGGGCACGATGGCAGTGCTGTGAACGTGACCAAAACGTCCATGGCTTCTCCCTCCACCTCCTTCTTTGCCGGGGGATGATTCATGATTCGATGGCCCTTCCAGAGAGGTGACACTCCCGTGGCTCCCCCTGCCGCTGCTGTTGACCACACTGTCCCCCCCCACCCACCCCCACCCCCCCCACTCATCTGGGCGACGTCCTCTCCTGCTGTCGAGTCACACCGCCTTGTCACTTTGTAAGCGCTTCATTACACACACACGCATGCACACGAGGCCTGGCTGTGCCCCCCCCCCCCCCCCCCTCCCGTCGGTCTGGTTCGGTGTTCCTCATGCTCTGGTGTGAGGCTGAGGCTGAGGAGGACATGTTAAGGCTGAGGCTGACGTGAAGGCTGCGGCTGACATATGAAGGGTGAGGCTGAGGTAGACATGTGGAGGCTGAGGCGGGCATGTGAAGGCTGAGGCTGAGGTAGACATGTGAAGGGTGAGGCTGAGGTAGACATGTGAAGGCTGAGGCTGAGGCGGACATGTGAAGGCTGAGGCTGAGGTAGACATGTGAAGGCTGAGGCACTCGGCCGCCTCCTTCTGGAATGATGGTGAGGCTGCTCTCGTCCTGTCCCTCTACCTTCTCCCCCCCCGGGCCCTTCCCTCTCTTTGTGAACTCTTGTGGATGGCAGGTTTTTTTAATCTTCATGCAGTCCCATCCTGTTCCCTTTTCTCTCTTTTTAGAGTTTCCCTCCATAGTGAGCTAAAGGATCTTTCAGGTAGACAGTAGACCTTGGAGATATCCCTGTGTGGTTGGGCTTGATCTGTATGGAGAGAGTGCCTCTCTCTGTGTGTGGGGAGTCATTTTATGGTGGATGTCTGACGTTTATCTCCCGTGTTTTTGTGTTTTGCTTTGGTTTGAGCTGTAAGACCTTGTACTGCCCACTGGAAATAAGGTTGTTAAATCTTTCTCTTGCCTGGCTCTCTCTTCTCTCTCTCCCCTCTCTCTCTCTCTCTCTCTCTCTCTCTCTCTCTCTCTTTCTTTGTCATGCTCTCTGTCTCTCTCTCTCTTTCTTTGTCATGCTCTCTCTGTCTCTCTTTCTCTGTCTCTCTCTCATGCGCTCTATGTCTCTCTCTATGTCTCTCTCTCTCTCATGCTCTCCATGTCTCTCTCTCAACCTTGAAATGTGCCTGTGGGTTTCAAAGTGGAGACCAAGACGATGAAAGAAAACGGTTGTTGAAGTATGAGTCCCCAACGTGCTGAACGGGGGTGGAAGTGTGTGTGTGTGTGAGTGTGTGTGTGGGAGGGGGGATTGATGAGTCAGGGTGTCACTTAAAGAGAGCCAGCTGTCAAAATCGACAGTCAAGGACTGGATGGGTTAAGCAATCAAACCCTCTGGTGATTGGATCGTAATTGTTAACCCTTTGACAGCACTCAAGCCCCTTCAAACCCTGACAGGTTAGAGACAGCCATTTGGCTGAAGGGCCTGGAAACTCCCATCATCCCCCCTCTCCCTCCACCCCAACGCCAGGAACGCACTAGCCTAATGTCCCCCCTCCTCTCTCTCTCTCTCTCTCTCTCTCTCTCTCTCTCTCTCTCTCTCTCTCTCTCTCTCTCTCTCTCGTGCTCTCTCTCGCACTCTCTCTCGCGCTCTCTCTCCCTCCCTCTCTCCTCCCAGCCACTTCACCTCACCATATCATATCACCCACTTGCCTGTTTGACATTCACACGCACTTTTGTGTGGGTGTATGTTTGTACATGTATGTATGTATGTCTGAGGGTGTGTGGCTGTGTATGTGTGTGTGGTGTGTGTTGGTGTGTGTGCACATGGGAGGGTGTCTGTGTGTGTGTTTCAGCAGTTTGTATGACAGGGTCTTTGTAAAGCCCTCGGAGCAGCGGTCTCGCCATAGTGACATTAGTCGAATTACATAAACCCACCCCCCTACACACACACACATACTGTCCAATTACTGGCTTGATCTTAACCAGCAAGCCAGTCCCAAATCAGCCTCACTCCGCCAAGACAAGACGGCCCTCGAGGGGGGCGCAGCGCTCCAGCTGTCTCTCCAGGTGTCCTCACCGGCCTCACGGCCCCCGGGGTCTGGTCCCTGGAGGTCAGCCTGTCCGTCATCTCCCCAGCCCTGGTCACCTTGGAGGGGGCAGGGGGGCGGGGGGGACCGGGGGCCCAGCAGAAGGGGACGAGAGCCTTGCCAGCAGGGGAGAAGACAGGGAGGCTTCTTGTTGTGATGTGCAGAAGGGGGAGGGGTGCTGGTGGGTTGGAGGCCAGGGGCGGGACGCTGGCTCTAGGAGCATCTCACCAGTCGTGACCGGCAAACAGATGAACGGGCGGGAGCCGTCCGCGTGATCCGGATCGTTCCGTGTGCCACGAAGCAGTCCTGACGCGGTCGTTGGGATTGTTATTGTTGTTGTTCAGAGAGGAGAGATAAATAAATAAACCGATTCTGCAGTTTATGACCCATTGCTTGATATCCCATCATGCAGCAGTGGCACGGCGGGTGCTGAATGTTATTGGCTCATTGTGTTGATGAATGGGCCAGTAGATGACTTGGGAACACAAGTCCTCAGGAACAAATATCCGCATGAGATTTAGTCTGCTACATCACCACTCTGAACACCCTCTGTCATTAACAGTGGGCCAACTAAAGATTGTGTAAATAAAGAATTGTGTGTGTGTGTGGGGGGGGGGGGGGATATTGTATAAGTGTGTGTTTACATGTATGCATGCTTCTGTGTGGATGTATGTGAGTGTGTGCGTGGCTGTTGCTGTGTGTGTGTGTGTGTGCCAGCCAGTCAGTCAGTCAGAAAGCCTAGTCAGTGATCTTGCAGGCGGTTCAAGGTCCACCAGCATGCAACGCCACAGAAGCAGCACCTGGCATCCCTCTCGTCTCCTGTGTGGTTAACCCTGGTCCTGAGACCCACTGTAACTGGGCCTGGACAGAGGGTCAAACGGACAACACCGCTCATTAATTCCAAGGGTGGACGTGCCAGGAAGCTAGCTCGGGCGCCGGGCAAGCGCTCTGCTCGGGCCCCAGCGGACCTGTCCTGCCTTGGACCTCTGCTTCTTAATCCATATTCAACTGGCTCCTCTCTGCTGACCCCGTCCACCGGCCCCCGGCCCCCGGCCCCCCTTCCTGGCTCGGTGGGCCGGCCTCTGGAAGAGCTCTGGTTCTCCCCTTCCCCGCTGCCCCGGGGCCTTGTCTGCCAGGGGGGGCAGTCTGGGCACAAGGCCCCCTGATGTGATGTTCTGTCTGTCTGCGGATGCCAAGGGGGAAGGGAGGCTGTGTTTGGAGAGGGCAGAGGAGAGAGGGGATGGGGGGGGGCAGGGGGGTTCACCCTTATTGATCAGAGAGAAGAGACGGGCAGAGAGAGGGAAGGGGAGGGGGGAGGGGCATAGGGAGAGAAACAGAAGGAATAAGCGCTTTAAAGGGAGAGATTGAGAGAAGCAGAGAGACAGAGAGACTGTGGTTGGGGAAACTTCCGAACCGAAAACATTGTTCCAGTGTACAGCCAGGCCAAGGGGTGGAGCAGGAGCAGGGCTGAGGGAGGGAGGGGCCCGGGGCCCGATGGGGCCGTCATTTACACCATCGAGGCCTTTCAGTCAGCCATCCGACGGGTGTGCAGTTGAGCGCGTGCACGCTTGCGTGTGTGCCTGTGCGCGTGTGTGTGTGCCGCTTCCATGCCTGTGTGTGTGTGTGTGTGTGTGTGTAAACGGCGGGGCACATGGAGCGAGCTGTCAGGTCCTTCACCTACGGTGGCAGCAGTATTGGTGGCGTGACCCTGCGCGGGGGTCGGTGGTTGCACTCCGCCGCTGAGTTCCAGAGAAGGCCATGGGGATGACTGGCGGGCAGGGGTCACACACATGGCCCAGCATAATCACCCGACGGAGATGTCATCTCCCTTTAAGGTCAGTCCCACAAACACTCTTCTGACAGAGCCAAACAGTGGGCTGCTGTGCTTCCTGCTAGATACCACACACACACACACACACAACCTCACACACACACACACACACACACACACACAGGCTCACACTTCTGACGAGCCTTAGCGCTGGCCTGTGTGCTGTCTCCTCGCTAAAGTAGCTAAACAGACACATGTAGGCCCATGTACCGCACACTCTCTTTCTGCTTGACCATCACTCAAACGACCGTCCTTGCCTTCTTTAGAGAAAACACCATTTCAGGCTGCCTTGCCGAATCACATCGTGGCGCTTGTTTGGAGAGGTGAGTCGAGGTCTCTCTATCGCTGTCCTGCCCTGCCAGTGAGTGCTGCATTCTGGTCCAGTCTGCGACTTGAGACCGAGTCTCTAACGGCATCTAAAGATGTTTAATCCACAGATTCAGTCTGCTGGTGGAGGCTGTGGACCCTGGCTGGTACCAGAGAGAGAGGGAGCTTTTAAAATCCCCAACTGCACGGACTGCAGCGTATCTATAGTATACTGGATAAACTCACACTGACACACAAGCATTGCACACAAGCATGCAGACACATATAAGCACACACACACACACACACACACACACAACCCCATGGACACACAGAACACACCCCTACACACACACACACACACACACTCAGTGGCAGCCGTGGTGGCCCAGGAGGGATTTACAGTCTCTGTGTGCACAGCCTCTCAATGCTCTATGAATTAATAAGGCACGACTCCTCCTCACCAAGCTGCATTGTTTATTAAAAGCGCCTCGTTATTTTCCCTCGCTCGCTTGTTCCTCTGACCCCCAGCCATAAACAGGCAGTAATCGATAGGAAGGGAGGCTGTGGGTGGGGAGGGGAAAGGGGAGGGGGGAGGAGCCTATATAAAGTAGGATGTCTCTTCTGCTTCACGGCGTCTTTGGTGCTGAGCGTGGACGTGAATTCGAGGGTGTGTGTTCAGCTGTGTGAGTGTTCTGCTTAGTGTGTGTGTGTGTGTGTGTGTGTGTGTGTAGCGAAGCAGGCTGGGAGGAGGAGAAGCCCTTGAGAAAGACACATGCTTGTGTGTGTGCCCCCCGCCCCCCCTAACTGTGTATGTTAATTGGGGTTGCTCGACGCGTCTCGCCGCGAGCTTATTCCACCAGCGAACCGGTCGGTGCTGGGAGGCGCAGAGCTCAAAGGTGAGCGCCCCGCGGCCCAGGTAAGGGGGGTTACGCCGGGCTCGCAGGCGCCGGAAGCTTCCGTCCACATCCACAGGGCCAGCGATGCTGCTCTAATCTCTGACAACCCTACAGTGTTTACAGTATCAACAAGAACTGGAAAATGTTTTATAATAACGAATGAATCACCTGCAGACTGAAAGGAAGACAAGGTCAGAATAACAACTAAGACAAACTCAACAACAAACGAACGGTACAGTACAGGTCAGGTCAATAGAGGGACGTGTATTGGCAGTTGGGGCAAGAGTCAGTGCAGCGCTTGGCCTCGACCGCCCCTTCTGGTCGATGACGTGGCACCGTGACGACGGCAGGAGCGCGGGTCTGTGAACTCGGACGCGCTCCCCGCGTCATCCCGCCTCTGGCGCCCAGGGACCAGACTTGTTTATACGCCGGGCCATCTGTCTGGCAACCCCGCCACCAATATTAGCTTGCTTTTCTCCAGATCATTTGACAGAGGGAGGTCTGTTCACGCGTGGACGCGTGCCTGTGTGTGATGGTGGAGCGTGGGGGTTAGAGGGGACATCCATGCAGCGGACCTCGCTTGCTCCTTGCCTCCAATGCCGCTAGAAAACGTTGCTGCACAAATGGAGAAGAAGCCTTCGATGAAGCCTTCGATGTCTGATCCGTGCGTCTGATCGGGAAGTCCTTTCCGCCCCTTCCCTGCCTCTCTCTAAGGCCGCTCTGGGTCTCTGGGGTGCGGGCTGTCAGACGCAAGCACAGACCCCAGCCAGAGGATAGAGGAAAGAGAGGTTGGTTCACAGAGGGGGGATCAAACAGCGGTGCCAATCTTCTTCTTCTGATGTCCTCTACGTTTCACAGATCTGAACAAATAACTTGGATTAACAAATTGAGTGGAAATAAAGAAAAAAAGTACTGGGAGAGTGAAGGGGGAAGCTTCAAGCAGGATGACTGTGTGTGTGTGTGTGTGTGTGTGTGAGCAGAATGCTTAGCGCTGGCAGGCTAATTTATCATAGTCCCGTTGCCGGGGCAACAGGAGTTCTCCGGGAGTCATGTGACACAGGACGGTTTCTGTTTCGACTGGTTCTGAGTGACTGTCGCCGCGAGGACAAGAGTACCTCTACATGCGGGAGGAAGGGAGGGGAGGGAGGGAGGTGGGTAGGTGGGTGGGTGGAGGGGAGGAGTGGAGGAGGAAGGAGGAAGAGAGAAAGAGGTGAAAAGGAAGAGGAGAAGCACAAGTGGATGAGGAAGGAGTCGAGGAAGAGAGGAGTGCGGGGGGGAGTGGACGAAGAGGAGGGGAGGAGGGGAGTGGAGGACGGGAGGAGGGGAGGAGGGGAGGAGGGGAGTGGAGGAGGAGTGGAGGAGGAGGAGGGGAGGAGGGGAGTGGTGGAGGGGAGGAGGGGGGTGGAGGAGGAGGAGGGGAGTGGAGGAGGGGAGGAGGGGAGGAGGGGGGTGGAGGAGGAAAAGAGACAGAAACCAGCTATCTCCCACAGAGGCGGTTGTAGAACCACATCCAGTCAAGAGAAGGTCACATCTTTGTCTCTGATTGGTTTTGATTGCAGTGGAAAACGCCCACTCTTCCTCTTAATTGACCATTTCAAAGCCGATCTGTTTGTTAATTAATGTGTGTTTGTGTGTGTGTTTGTATGGTGTGTGTGTGTGTTTGTGTCCATGCATGTGTGTCTCTGTGCCCACTCAAATCTGTATGTTGGCCTGAAGATGAAAGGACAGCAACAAGATAAATTGAGACCACAAGCACTGGCTGCTGGGTCACTCTTTCTGTGCGACAAACTGGCTCCTTGCCCTATGAACCAATGGCGTAGGGCCTGCCTGTCTGTCTGCCTGCCTGTCTGTTTCTCTGTCTGTATGTCTGCCGGCCTGAATCCCTGCCTCCTGTCTCCCTGCCTCCTGTCTCCCTGCTTGTCTACCTGTCTGTCTGCATGTGTTCTACAGCCTACAGGTCTTTGCTGCAGCTCCATAGCCGACAGGCATGTGAGCCTGTCTCAGCTCATTTGCTGTGAGTAAGGCTGGCTTTACGTAACAACGCCCGCCGTCCACAGCCGTATGCAAGCGTCTGCAAGGGGGGGGGGGGGGGCTTTGAATGGGAGGGGGACGAATGGGAGGGGGGAGGAGGGGTGGTGAAGTGTCACCAGTGGCTAATATTTGTCTGCCGTCTGCCCCCAGCTTAATGCCTTTTCTCTGTCGTTTACTCTTGTTTCTCTATTTTTCCCTCTCCCTCTCTCTCTGCCTCTTTCTTCTTTTTTTGTTCTGTTGCCACGGTGTATTGTAAGGGCTTGAGGTTGATAAATAATATTTATTTCTCTTTTCACGGTTTAAAGTCATGTATATTTGGCCCAAGCCACAGCACTCTAGACTTGGATAGGCTTATTACTCTAGATGGCTAACCTTGGGGGGAATTTGTGAAAGCATAGGGGTTGCGACACACATGCACACACACACACACACACACACACACACTAAAGTATCTGCCACAGTGAACATACAGTGGCCTGGAGCGGACGTCAGGAACAAATACACAATCTCCTGGGTTGAGGTGGGCACAGCTGAAAGACCCCTCTCTTTTCTCTCTCGCCTTCTCTTATCTCTCTCTCTCTTTTCTCTCTCCTCTTTCTATCCCCCCTCTCTCGTTCTTTCTCTTTTCTCCGTCAGAGGTTCTCCAGTAGCTCGCCAGCCTGTGGTAGCCTTGGAGGAAAACATGACTTCTGCTTACCCCATCCCCTCATCCTCTCATCCTCTCATCCTCTCATCCCCTCTACCTTCATCCCCCCCATCCCTTTAGAATAGTCTCTTTCTTCAAACGTGGAGGGGGCCTTGTGGACCTGGAGGACGTGCGGCTCAAAGAGAATCATTAATCTGATGTTTGCATACTGGGCTGGGCTGAATGAGCCTCGGTATGCACCCCTCTGCTTGAGGTTTAGGTTTTGCCTTAACGAAATACACACACACACACACACACACACACACACACACACACAGATATGCAGACACAGCCACACCCCCTCCACGCTCGTGGATATTTTTGGAAAGAGTCAGCCACGGGAAAATATCTTGACCTTCAAAGAGAAACGGATTAAAGCATGGTGGTTCTGCGATGCTCTGTTTGCAAATTCATCCGGTTGTGTTGTGAGCCCATGCTAGGATGGAGGGATGCCTGGCTCCTCTCACTGTGGCCCGTCTGAAAGATCACTTCCCTCATATCAGTAAAGAGAAATCCTGACTTTGAGTTCCATATTCGGGGGGTCGGTTCATGACGTCAATTGCCCTGTTCTCTCCAACCTTTCTTGAATGATCATACGGATGAAAGGTTGGAATGGTGGTTGTGTGACCTTGATTTAGACTGGTGTTCAATGAAGGAGAACACAAACTCATCCATCTACTTATGACTCAACCATAGACTCATCCATCCATCCATTCACAGTAGGGAGCAGGTTGTACAATCTTTACATTGTTTGACAGGGTGGAGTAATTTAACAGAAAGTAGGGCGTCTATTTAAAACTCATTTTCATTACTGCTGGAAGTCGGCTGCTTGCGAAAGTGGGACACCCGTGCAGTTCAGTGAGGAGACCTGGTTCATGCAGGGGACAGTGTGACGGTCCCCACGCGGTCAGAATGCCCTCTCCCCTCCTCTCAGAGCGGGCAGGGGGTTCAGCGTCAGCTCCTGGCTAGCTGTGGCCTCACTACGCCTGGGATTGTGCTCTGTAAATACACGCTGGTGGACGTGGACATGAACGGGGTCCACGCCAGGCGGGTAGTGTACACGTGTTCTTTTGTTTTCGTCTGTATTTAGGGTGCGAAGGCTTCCCTCGGGTCCGGAGAGGCGTGTGTGTGTGTGTGTGTGTGTGTGCTTGCGTATATGTGAGGGATGCCGTAATTGAGGAAGGCTGGGTGACAGCTCTGTAAACTGAGCTGAAACTGTAATCTGGGTTTCTACTGGATGGGTATTAATCAGGTTTGCATGTCCGGGCACTCAGGAAAGGCCTGGCCGGCCCAGCCTTGCCAAGGAAAGCACTCTTACAGGCCCAGGAAAGACACAGGGAGAGGGAGAGGGAGAGGGAGAGGGAGATTTTGAGAGAGGGACAGAAATAAAAAATGTGAGTATAGAGTGGTAGGGAGGGAGAAAAAGAAAGAATGCAGAAAAGAGAGAGAGAGATGTATGGAGGGACTACAATCAGCAGATGGTTTGTGACTCCCCAGTTTGTCATAAGAAAATGAAGAGGTAAGCTATCCTGTAAACTCTTCTCCTGCTAAAGGCCGTTTCATAAGAGTAATACATTCTTTCACTTCTATTTTAAATGTCATCAAGAACATAAGCAGTGTGTCACTAGATGTTTCCCTTGTAATGTGCCATGCTGATGACATCATAGGCAGAATAAAACGTTACCGATGCTGGACATTCATGCCAAACACGGGTATTGCTTAGCCTGGTGTTTACTCTCTCTCTCGCTGGTCTCTCTCTCCCTGATCTCTCTCCATAGTCTCTCTCTCCCTGGTCTCTCCCTGGTCTCTCTCCCTGTTATCTCTCCCTGGTCTCTCCTTGGTCTCTCTCTGCCTGTTATCTCTCCTTGTTCTCTCTCTCCCTGATCTCTTTTCATGTTATCTCTCCCTGGTCTCTCTCTCCCTGGTCTCTCTCCCTGGTCTCTCTCTCCCTGGTCTCTCTCCCTGGTCTCTCTCCCTGTTATCTCTCCCTGGTCTCTCCTTGGTCTCTCTCTGCCTGTTATCTCTCCTTGTTCTCTCTCTCCCTGATCTCTTTTCATGTTATCTCTCCCTGGTCTCTCTCTCCCTGGTCTCTCTCTCCCTGGTCTCTCTCCCTGGTCTCTCTCTCCCTGGTCTCTCTCCCTGGTCTCTCTCTCCCTGGTCTCTCTCTCCCTGGTCTTCTAATTGTGTTTACGCCGACCTTTTGTCAGCCTGCTTTCTTTTGTCATTAAGAGTCCAGTGGCACTAAAATGAAAGGGGCGCTTTATTTGTCCAATTAGGACAGGCTGTGTTGTGTGTGTGTGTGTGTGTGTCTGTCCGTGTGTGTGTGTGTTTGAACTGTCAGTCACTGACATTTTCCTTTAAACCAGGCAGAGAGAGGAAAACACACACATACATACATGTTCTTTGTCTCTCTCTTTCTCTCTTTCTCTCTGTCTCTCTCTCATCTCTCTGTCTCTCTGTCTCTTTCTCAGACACACTCACACAGAATTAAGTATTCCCGTTGGACCTGTTTAGCAGAGCATCCCTTATCAAAGAGACATGCTCCTTTTGTATTCAAGTGGAGGCTGATAGGCCTAAATGGGCTCCCTGGCCAGGCGGTGTGGCTGGCCTGCCTGACTGACACATGGCTGTAATCACCCAGCCAGGAGAGACGGGCACCAGGGGACCAGGGGGCTGGAGGCTCGGGTCACACCCAAAGGTCCCTCTTCATATCGCTGCACGAAGCCGGCATGCCAAATGCGAGCAGACTGGCTCACCCCCCCCCCCCCCTCCCCACACACACATACAGACATATTGAAGATGGGTAGATAGGGCGAATGCAGGGACGGAGGGAGGGTTGGGGGGCGGGTGGGACAACGGGGGGGGGGGGGGGGGGGGGGGGGTTTGACAAGGTCTTCATTTTCGGGCCCCCGAAATGAAACGACAAAAGCTGAGCGAGCGATAACGGCCTGTCGTCGTGTGCACCCCCCCCTCCTTCCTTCCCCCCGTCTACGTATCGGGGTGCATCTCATCCTCCAGCCACGTCCCTTCGGGGGGGGGTGGGGGGGGGGCAGCCGCCCCCCAAGAAACGGAGCGAGAGCGTCTCCGGAAACAGATGAGCTACGTGATGAGAGCTGACACCCGCGCACTCACATTCGCGAGAACACAAATAGCCAGGAGCTAACCTGTAATTACCCTGGGAAATGCCATTAAGATTTCATGTCTGCAGCTAACAGTGAGGCTAACTCTTTTCCACCAGGAGGTGGGGGGTGGCCTTGGTGTTGGGCTTGGGGGGTTTCCCCCCCCCACCCCATCTCTCTCTAGGACCTGGGGGAGGCATCACCGCCAGTCGGGCAAGTGGCCCCACCCCTGGATGGAACGCAGGTGCAGGCTCTGCCAGCAGATTAGTTGTGGCGCTACGTTTGTGAAACGAAAACAACGTTACACACATCTGTATTCAGCCTTCGTGGGGTTTAGGATGTTTGCACAGTCCATACCGAGAAGTGGGGGTCATTTTCATTTTCATTAGAGGGGGGGGGGGGGGGTCTGGCAACCCAGCGTTCAGGAAAGGGAGGGGCTGAGATGGAACTCAGTCCACCAATCACATCTTCTGGATTCACAAGGTTGTTTTATTGGCAATGTTTTTATGCGTTCTCCTGTAAAAATGTAAATTTCATCTAACTGAATTAGTGAAAGCGAGTGTTTTATTTAAGATGATAAGTAAATATTAACAGTAGCTCAAACATATATATTTTTTTATATTCAAACAAAGATGGCTTACCCACCTGTTGATTATTTGATCCGTGGTTCGTAAACACAAAAGGATAGGTTGTTCTTTGAAGGCTTTGACCAGCCCCACAAAAGATTGCTGCAGTCATTGACTTCCATGATGAGTGAGTGGACTGTCTGACTTTCATTGGTGTTGCTGTCTCCTTCCTCCTCCCCCTGCCCCCTCCCCACCTCCCCTCCCCCCTTTAACGAGGGTGAAATCAGGCCGGGTGACTATTGACATTCATGTCCCCCCTCAATGGCATATCAATACCCCGGCCTGTTGGGGGGGGGGGTTCCAGCAGGTGGCTCACATGCCCAGCACCCCCCCCCCCACCCCCACCCCCTGCCCGAGAGGCAGCTGCGAGACAGGTCAGAGGCAGCTGCGAGACAGGTTAGAGGCGGCTGCGAGACAGGTCAGAGGCAGCTGCGAGACAGGTTAGAGGCAGCTGCGAGACAGGTCAGAGGCAGCTGCGAGACAGGTTAGAGGCAGCTGTGTCTGTGACTGAATGGCCGTGTAACATTTTTACTGTATGTGTGATTCATTTCACCCTTGTTAATCCCTGCCAAGGCCTAACCAGGGCTGCAGAATTAGACACAAGACCTGCTGGAGCCTGTTTGACTGCCCAAGCTATAAAGCCACCTGAAGATGAACAGTGAGACATGATTTCAACCCGGCGCAGGAAAATAAAGCATAATGAAAACACTGGGGCAATTTAATAGAACATACTGATTACCAAGCTCTCTGTGCCTTGGGCAGGGTGTGAAGGGAGCACCTGGTGGATCAATAGAGGAATGAGGGATTAGATAATAGCTGAGCGTCGATAGGAGAGAAGGGTAAAGTCATTGTTGCGTTCGAGCGGTCCCTAAGTATGTGATTGGTCAGGGTTTGACTCCTGCTACCGTGTTATTACCCCTCTCCCCCCTCCCCCCTTCCCTCCAGGAACAGTGACCTGTTATGAGAAAATATATATTCCTCTTCTTCATCATCCATACTCCCTCTCCCCCTCCGCCACCCCTCCCCCCTTACGTCTCAACTCCCTCCTCCTCCCTCCCTCCCTCCCTCCCTCCCTCCCTCCCTCCCTCCCTCCCTCCCTCCCTCCCTCCCTCCCTCCCTCCCTCCCTCCCTCCCTCCCTCCCTCCCTCCCTCCCTCCCTCCCTCCCTCCCTCCCTCCCTCCCTCCCTCCCTCCCTCCCTCCCTCCCTCCCTCCCTCCCTCCCTCCCTCCCTCCAGCTATTAATATGTGGGTCAGTCTAGATGGGGTGTGATGGATTAAAACACCCAGAGTGCTTCATCTGTCTTTACAGAGGTGTCTTCTGCCCCCGCGATAAATCATTAGTCCAGTTATGAACAGGGGAGCCTCGTGACAGAAGCTGTGTTCAGCACTATTGGACCCCGGCGCATCGGCCCACCGCAGGACCCCTGCATATGCTAATGAGATGAACCTCTGGGGGTGTCCATAAAGATGCCTGCTAGTTAGAAGGCTATCGACAGACTGGACCCGCTCAAGGCGGGAGAAGCTATGGGATCGAAAGGACTTGCCATGCATCGCATAGATTAGCAGGCGCTGAGGAAAAGCCCCTCGGAGCCTAACGAATAGGATGAATAAACCACAGTTGGGGTGTGTGTGTGTGTGTGTTTGTGGAGAGAGGGAAAAGTCAGGGGGCAAGATGGACACAGGACAAGGCTACAGCTTGTTGGACCATTGTTGTCCATAAAAAAAGCTAGGCTGAATCTTTTTTGACAGAATTTTTCTTCAACTAGGCATTTAACCCACCCTCACGCTAACCTTAACCAGTTGTTTCATTCCCCTGAACTTGTCTGTACCTAGTTGTAGGGCATTTCAGGGCATGTTTTACTCCTGCTTGATTTACTCCTCCTTGAGGAATGTAACCTATGAATAGAAACTAAATTGTGCATTACAATGACACAGTCCCCTTTAATCAACATCTCATACAATTCCAAGCGACGTCTACTCCCTTTGCTGTCTTTGATTAAAATGTCACATTATAATAAGCCTTGATGATGCGGAGACGTTTTGGTCTGTGTTCTGTGTTCAAGAGCAGGGAGGGGGGAGGGGGGAGGGGGGAGGGAGAGGGAGAGGGAGAGGGAGAGGGAGAGGGAGAGGGAGAGGGAGAGGGAGAGGGAGAGCGCGCTTTTAGAGCTCTGATCCACTCAGCAGGACACAGACCACACTGAAATCTAGCCCAGCATGACCACAAACAACTATCTGTCTGTGTAAGTCTGTCTGTCGACCTGTCTACAGTTTCTGCTTGTCTGTCTGCCATCTTACCTACCTGTCTGTCTGTCGACCTGCCTGAATACCTGCTTGTCTGTCTGTCTATCTGTCTGTCTGGCAGCCTGCCCTGTCTATCTGTCTGTCTGTCTGGGTGGATTTAACACCGGGCTTATCCCTCCACATATTCATATTTAGTAATCCGCTGCCTAGTCGGTGCATAGCTGCTTACTCATTGGAGAGCAAAGTGATTATATTGAGAGAGAGATCTCATTAGTTTTAGGCATCGTTGATCCCATCGCTGTCTACCTGAGGAAAGCTTCCTGTCAGAGGTTCAGCATGATAGTACTATCACTTGACTCCTGGCCCGACCCCTACTTTCATAGAAAAGCAGTTGTACCGGTGAATCAAGTCAAAAGCTACTGGCTCACTCTGCCGTGAGGTCTGTAGCACCTGGCTGGAGGTTGGTGAGTTGCGGATTTCAGCTGTGTGCTGTGTGTGTGTGTGTGTGTTGGGGGCGGGGTCGTCCTGTAGGGAACAGCGAGTTCTGGAATTGTCTGGGATGACTTCACATAGAGAACAACATCCACCACAGAGCACTGCCAGGAGGGAGAGGTGGAGAGGGGGAGAGGAGGAGAGGAGGGGACTTTAAGAACGGAAACAACAAACCTACAGTAAATAGTGTTATTTCAGGGGAGGGGGGTGGGGGGGCAGGAGATAGAGAGAAATATGTCTGTGTGGCATATTGGTATTTTTTCCAAATTGGACTCGTCGGTTCAGACTCCTCATAACTGTCCTACGTAGGGAGCAGAGCCCAGAACAGTCCTGTAAATCTACCACAACATTTCTCTCTCTCTCTCTCTCTCTCTGTCTCTCTTCTCTCTCTCTCTCTCTCTCTCTCTCTCTCTCTCTCTCTCTCTCTCTCTCTCTCTATATATATATATATATATATATATATATATATATATATATATATATATATATATATCTGTCTCTTTCCCTCCCTCCCTCTCCCTCACTTGCTTAGTTGCTCCAGAGGCCTTGCACCTCCAATCAAAAAGAAGGACTGGAAGACAGTCCTCCCCCCTCTCCCTTCCTCTTCCTCTCTCTCCTCCCCTCCTCTCCCTCCCGGCTTCTCTGTGAGGTCGCCCTCTCCGTCTGTCCCCTCCCCTGAAGGGGGGGCCGGCGTTAATTTGCTCTCCGCCGTCTCTCGTTATCTCATTAAGATGGCTGTCAGACGGCTTCCACAATTACCGGCCCTCGCCCCTGCGAGGTGTGCCTCTAATTGCGGGGCACACTGGGAGGGCTCATCATGCACACGACCCCGAGAGTCGCGCCAAGCCGAGTCAGACCACACGCATGCACAGACCCAGGCACACAGCCTTCACAAACCCACACCCCTCGCAACCTCACAGGCGCACAAATGAAGCAAATACTGTACCCCTCCCTCCCTCCCTGCCCTCCTTCCCACACACACACACACACGTGCACCCACACTCACAGACGCGCATGCACACAGACACGCACACACGCAAGGAAAAAGGAGGTGGAAAAGAAAGTGTTGCTCCTGAGGTTTATTTAAACCCTCCACTCCAAGACTGGGCGAAGCAGGTGAAAGTGATTTATTTTTGGTTCGGATTTGATAACCTGTATTCAATCTACAGTGGCAATGTCCTCACCCGGGCTCGCAGATGTTGTTTTTCCTTTCTGACCACTTTCATAATTTCTTTTCAATCAGTTCCACCTGCCTCCTGTGACAGAGCAGATAGAAACATATCACCCCGCTCCCCTTGGATCGCTTTATTGGCGTGAAGACGAGGCTTCAAAACCTCCCTTGAGGAAAAAAGAAACGACTCGCAGAAAAAGACCACAACCCCCCAGTCAGTGTCGCCTCTGGAATGCCTCCAGTAGCCATGGTATCAAAGACACATGATGTGCTGAGGGCCGAATGGACGGCGGGGATGAGTGGAAGAGCCTTTAGCCTGAGGTGGAGAGAGGAGGATGGAGGCCGCCGTGACCTCGTTGGCCCCAACAAACCACATACATGACATGGTTAGCGTGGACGCGGGAGCCTGGGGGTCCTGCCACAGGGACAGGCTGGTTCAGGCGGTGGGTGGGAGAGGAGCTAGGAGGACAGCCTTGGCGGACAGTTAGCTGGCGCGTGGTCGCGCGTATCTTCTGTATTTGCAGGCAGAGAGCGTTCCTACGGAAGTTTGCCACAAGCCTACTGAATGTTTAAGTGCTCAGTCCAACAATTGAGTCTGACTGCTGAACCGGGTTGCCCTATAGCGCGTGCGTGCGCGCATCTGTGTTTGTCGGTCGACGTGCACGTATGTGCCTGCGTGTTCATGTCGACAGTGGTGTGTTTGTCGATAGCAGCTGTGGCTGGGAGAGTGAGTCTTGCGTGCGTGCGTGTGTTTGTGTGTGAAGTGTTCACACTTCAGCAGTATAATGGCTGACAGGGGTTCAGCAGTATAATGGCTGACATCTGGGTGATCTCCAGCCTGCACCGCAGACCCTCCCCCACCCAGCCTCTCCGTATTTTCACACACAATGACCAAGGGAGGACACTTACCGGGCATTTACACCCTGACAGAAAACAAGCAAGTAAAAAGAAATACTAAGAACACTAAGAAAAACTGAATACCAGCCACACTCAGAAAGGACCAAGCTCTGTGAGGCAGCATGTTTTGCAACCAAACAGGGGGCCAGTCCCCTGGCTCTCCCTGGACTTCAGGAGCCCCGGCTGGGCTTAGAGGACAGCACTGCCTGCCCAGGTGAGGGGCTCCCTCGTCTGGACTCCTGCCTGCAGCGAGACATGCTAACCAGTAGAGGGAGCAGTGACCGGATCGGAACGGGGTCGGCCATCAAGGTGTCCCCCTCTCCTCTCTAAAGCTAGTGGGCCGCTCTCGCACGCCCCGTTTCTGGGTCGCTGACAGTCCTCCCTCACTCATTCACTTCCCCTCGCCGTTTCCTAAGCACGGGTTTATTCCACACGAGACCTAAAGAGAGCGTGGGGCCACATGTCTTAGTCTAATCAGATGATTACAAAATCTGCGCCGGAAATGAAGTAGGTTACAGTTCGCTGTTCGTAAGGCTGACAATCTTGCAATGAGAGAAAGGGTGTGTGTGTGTGTGTGTGTGTGTGTGTGTGCATGTGCCATGTGTGTGACACTGATGATCCTCAGCCACAAAAGTGACAAGAGTTCCGGGGCTGTCTTTCCCACAGGACTCTGACATACTTCTCATGCATATTGTATCGCCGAATGCTCTTTTCCCCTTTCCTCCTCAGCTAAGGGTTTGGATATACGCTGCAGGAGCACGAGGGTGGGGGGGGGGGGGGGCGAGGCATATGTCTCCGAAATGTAGCTAATGTGATGTCATAAGTGTTCTTCGATCTGACCTTGTTGCGTTGCCATATGGTGTGTTTCTTTTCTTCTCCTTCTGTGTTTCAGTGGAGAGAGACTGTGCTGAATACAGATGAAGACGAGATCGTGAAAGGGACGGGTCTGTGTGTGTGCGAGCGAGCGAGCGCAGGGAGAGAGAGGGCGAGAGAGGGCGAGAGAGAGAGAGAGAGAGAGAGAGTTAAAATGGCAGAGGAAAGGAATAGTGAGTGGGAGGAGGGGGAGAGAGAGATAGGGTGAGAGAAAGATAGTCGGGACGTTATTGCAACAATGAATGTAATGCATAATTCAGGCTTGCCCTTCATGACGCCACAGTGAGCTACTGTTTCAGTGGGGCTGGAGGGAAGGAGGGGATGAGAGTGAGCGAAGGAGGAGGGAGGAAATCATCCCTAATTTATATCCTCTCCTTATTCCAGGCCTTGACTCCCTTCAAAATCGTACGTTAGAATTCTCTGGTAAAAAAATAAATAGTTTTCGTCTCTTCTCCTTCGCCTATCTTTAGCTAGCGCTGTCCACAAATAGGCCGAGTCATACTCTGCAGTCTTATCTAGTGGAAAAGAAGAAGAAAGCTACGGAGGAAAGAGATGTGCATTTACGAGGCCGCTTCTATCAAGAAAAAAAAGCAGCCGTGCTTCAGACCTGGAAAGACAGTAATGAACTCCTTTCCCCCTGACCTCTCCAGGGGTATATTTGATTTAGACACCGGTGCAGCCCTACAGTGCCTCAGGGTAGAACCATTCGATTTGTCTAGAGCAGGATGGCTTTGAGTCATTACTCAGGTCTTGGGTTGAATGATAGTCAGATGGTCTATATAATCAGCGCTTCCTCCAACATTTCTGGACATACCCAGCTGGACTAAAGTTGGCTTCCAGCTGGAAAGTTCTAATAGCTGTCAGATCTTGTTCGTCACAACCACTGAAGTAGACATCTCACTTCATTTCTACAGTGGTTGTGTGACTGAGGTGTGTGTGTGTGTGTGTGTTGTTAGCCAGTGGGATACGATTATGCGAGATCCACCTTCTCAGTTCCTGCCTTCGCCTCTGCTGGAAGGTAAATGTGTTCTCTGTATTCCTAAACCTCTCTTTCCCCCCTTCTCCTCTGCATTGCTCTCTCTTAACCCTCTCTCTCTCTCTCTCTGAGTCATTTTGATGCATGCACTGCAGAGTGAGTGAGTGAGGCGAAAGGGCGAGGGGTAGTAGAGCGAGAAAAGGAGAGAGAGGGGAGAGATATTCTGAGATTTCCATGCAGATGGAACACAGTTTTCCCATTAGGATTCTAAAAGTGTTTCAAGTAGCGTTTCAATCCCCCCCCCCCAACCCACCCACCCCCCCCCCCCCCATTTTCCTGATGCTTGGCATGTAGGCTTAATTATCTGAAGTTTCAGCAGACTAATAGAATCCCCCATGATATAACACCATTCGTTGGAAGCATCGAGGCCACCCTAATCTCTGTTTGATCAAATATGAGACTGGCTGAATGGGCTGCTGCTAGGACTGTCTGACTGGCATCCTGGAACGCTTCACACACAGACGGTATTGTGGGGAGGCTGACACGCAGGCAGGTAGACAGAGAGGTGGGTAGACAGAGAAGTTGTCAGGCAGGCAGACCAGCAGGCAGGCAGGCAGGCAGACAGAGAGCAGACATCTTTCTCTCTCTGTGTGTCAGTCTGTTTACCAAGTCTTCATAAGATGAGAGAACACGGGTATAAACCCTTCAGATAACACATCTCATCATGGATGAGGGTGTCTTTTAATATATATCTCGGGGCTATGAGCTAAAATCAATATTATTGAGGTCTCTCCAAACAGTTTGGGGTTAATGTGTTAGGCTCAGCAATACTCCATCGTTCCGTTTTCACCTTAGGAAGCAGCTGTTGCTAAGAAACTGCACTCGGCTGCTGATGTGTAAGATATGCTGTTTTTGAAAAAGTCCACAACTTCTTCATTCTGCGGAAAATGTCAGGAAAATCAATCCCTTCCAGCCTCATCCACTTCAGTCTTCCGCCTGCCTTCCTGCCTCAGGAAAGATTCACCAAGCCGCACACACAGGCAGCTCACAGGCAATTCACAACTGTCTGGTAAACATGCTTTGCATAATATGAAATGCTGTTATGGAGTAGCTACGTAATCTATGTCGTTAAGTAGGCAGGTAATTAGGCTGGTAGCTAGGTTACTATTTATGGAGGTAGGTAGCTAGGCAGATAGGTCCTCTTTCTCAGTAGGTAGGTAGGTAGGTAGGTAGGTTAGGTAGGTTAGGTAGGTAGGTAGGTAGGTGGTTAGGTAGGTTAGGTAGGTAGGTAGGTAGGTCGGTCGGCACAATCATGTAGTAGTATTCATGTAGGTAGATAGGTAGGTAGGTTCATAGGTAGGTAAGTAGGCCTAGAGGCTTGCAGGCTGGCGGACACACGGGCACAGAGACACAGACACACCCAGACCAGACAGGCTCTCTGTTGCCTATTAGCCGGGGTGAAGGGCAAGGCCACCTTGGAGGAAATGAGGGGTGGAGGAACACATTTCCACAGCCTACTAGGGATAGGCTAATGGACAATAGATGATGTCAATTACCCAAGCAAGAACCAAGGCATTAATCAGTGGGTCAGGGTTAAGTTACACACACATAGTTTGTTGTCTATTTCTCCGTAATTAGGGTGAATTTGTGTACTGTATTTGTGTGAATGTGTGTGTTGGGTGTGATTTTGTGTGTGTGTGTGTGTGGGGGGGGGGTGTATACTGTCTGTGTGTGTCTGTTTTGTCATGCTAAGGAGAGCAAAGGGCTTTGCGTTAAAACAATAAAGTGGTGCATAATGCTGCTTGTTTTGTAACAGAGCTCTCATATGTAGACCAGGGCCTCCATCTCTACCCTGCAACCACCGAGCAGGAGTGGAGGAGGAGGGGTAGGGGGGGAGGTACAGAGGGACAGGCCTGTGACACTGGAAAGAGACAGAGAGACAAGGTGAGGAACAGGCCTGTGACACTGGAGAGAAACACAGAGAGAGACACAGAGAGAGACAAGGTGAGGGACAGGCCTGTGACACTGGAGAGAGACAGAGAGAGACAAGGTGAGGAACAGGCCTGTGCCACTGGAGAGAGACAGAGAGAGACAAGGTGAGGAACAGGCCTGTGCCACTGGAGAGAGACACAGAGAGAGACGAGGTGAGATTGACAGGAAGGAAGGAGAAGGAGCGAGATGACCGACAGTTGGGTGTCTGTCTGCGAGGTGAGGTAAAGGGAAAGAGAGAGGAGGGGGAGAGAGGGAGGAAGGAGTGCAAGAGAGGGGGAGGGAGAGACCAAGAGATCGAGAGTCTTTTTCCATAGAGATGTATGAAGGTTAATTTACTGTAGTGTTGGGGGGAGGGGGGGTGAGATGTCCCAGCCTGCCTTTCTGTCACCCCACACTGAGAGCATCACAGATAACAGGCATGCTCCTACCTAAGCATGGCTGCTTGAAAAAGGCTACACAGACAAACACACACGCACAAATGCAGACCCACTCGAGACTGACAGTGAGTCGGTGCGATGATGTATTGGCTGTATGAAAAAATCTACAGTAGGTTGGTTAACAAAAAGAAAGAGAGAAATAAACGTTGACAGTGCAATACTACTATCTACTGTTGCACTTTTAAGTAATCATATATTACAAACAACTCGATTGTGTTTTTATGAGGTAGAAATGGAAGTAGCAGCATGTCTTCTGCTGTCTCCAAATTGTGTTTTATATTTGACATTCATACGGTCTTATTCTGAAAACACTTGACAGGAAAATAAGGTAGAGGAGGAGTCTAGAGTGCCAAAGGAAAGCCTGTAATTTACTGTATAAGGAAACTAAATGTACTAAAGACAACCTGTTTATTCTCTGGCTTTGTCCATAAGTCAGAATGATCCCAAAGGGTTGAAGTCCTTTAGTTTGACCTGCCTTGTGTGCGTCTCAGCGGGAGGAGGAACAGGAGATTCCCTCCAGGCTGTTATTTGATTCAAACTTCCGTGTGATGGTGAGGCTCGCAAATATGTGCATTCATGTCGTTTTGATTTAAAATGGAAATTAGAGAAACAACTCCCAGCTGTTTTGCTGTGCAATGGGTTTATCTAGTAACTTATTCATGCACATTTGCATCTTACATTAATTTATGGCTGCAATAAAGCCAATTAAAGTCAATGCGATTTTTTTTAAACCAGAAATATATTATTTTTCTAGGCCTGCTGATCTTCTCTCCTGGCTACAACTGAGGGTGAAGATGTGTAAACACAGTGGATGTGATTTATATTTTCACACACACACACACAATGCAATTGAGAGATGATACTTGCTTAACTATGCCATGTCATGGTTTTGTTGTAATACACTGGATTGATCATGTTATTATGTTTTTTTTATTATCATTTAGAATTATTAAAGACACACTATAAAATGCATGGCCTGTGTTCCGTCATCAAGTTAACTCCATTATCAGCTGGCCCTCATCTCTCTACTCCTCCTGTGACACTCCACTGCTTAACTTGCAGTTCCACTCCTGTTTCCAAGGGAACAGTTTCTAAGGTTACAAGTTTGTGTTTTCTTTTTCCTTCCTTCCTTCCTTCCTTCCTTCTCTCTCTCTCTCTCTCTCTCTCTCTCTCTCTCTCTCTCTCTCTCTCTCTCTCTCTCTCTCTCTCTCTCTCTCTCTCTCTCTCTGTCTCTGTCTCTGTCTCTGTCTCTGTCTCTGTCTCTCTCTCTCAGTCTCTCTCTCTGTCTCTCTCTCTCAGTCTCTCTCTCTCTATATATATATATATATATCTCTGTCTCTTTCCCTCCCTCCCTCTCCCTCACTTGCTTAGTTGCTCCAGAGGCCTTGCACCTCCAATCAAAAAGAAGGACTGGAAGACACTGACTTTATTCTACTGTCTCATGAGTCGAATGGAATGCTCTGTCAATAAGCCATGCAGAGAGACAGAATGTTAGACTGACACTGAACCCAGCTGATGGATACTCGACACGCATGCGCACACACACACACACACACACACACATATAAGTGCACACACGCACACACAAGTTTGCCAACACTCACACATGGGCTCCCTCGCTCCCTTTCCTCATCTGGTTAAAAGTATGATCCTAATGGCTTGCTGCATGTGTCAAGTTAATTAATAGTGCTGTGTGGGAGGGAGGGAGGGAGGGAGGGAGGGAGGGAGGGAGGGAGGGAGGGAGGGAGGGAGGGAGGGAGGGAGGGAGGGAGGGAGGGAGGGAGGGAGGGAGGGAGGGAGGGAGGGAGGGAGGGAGGGAGGGAGGGAGGGAGGGAGGGAGGGAGGGAGAAACGAGAGAGAGAGAGAGAGAGAGAGAGAGAGAGAGAGAGATAGAGGCTGTGTGGGCGGTTGGTTGTTTCTCCTACATTTGCGCCACATCTGAATAATCCCCCAGCATGACCTGGCAGCCTGTTGGAGTTGTGGGCATGAGTAGGAGGAGGTCCGCTCGCTGTGGCCGCGCTGCAGAGCAGGGGGGGTGTGGGTGAGGGGAGCTGGCAGCGCCGCCTTGCCACAGTGCAGCAGTGGGCAGGAGGTCCAGCCCACTGCCTGCTGATGCTCAAGTGAGACGTCCCAGGATCGATGTGCGCTGCTTCTTCCCTCCAGCGTGTTTCGGTCCGAACGCCGATCTCCATCGCAGGCACTGCGGGGAGGGGGGTGGGGGGGTGGGGGTGGGGGAGCGGCAGTGTTTGTGTTAAATTTGAGATTATCGATGTCACACTGTAATGAATTGGCTGGCTAGCGCGTGCATGCACGAGGTGGCGGCTAATCCCTCGGCGAACACGGCCGTTCTGCGTACGCCGCGAGTTCCATCTCTCTCGCTCTCCATCGTTCCTCCTCTCTCTCTTTTTTTTCTCTCTCCCTCCGTGCTCTCTCTTCGCTGCTCTCTGTTTCCCTTGTCTCAGTGCCTCTGTCCCTTTCTCTGTCTTTCTGTCTCTCTGTGTCCCTCCTTCTCCCTCTCCCTCTCGCTCTATCGTCCTCCCTCGTTCGAGTTCAAGTAGCTACCGAGAGGAACGTCCCCCCTCTCTCCCACTCGAAAGGGCGACTCTGATGACTAACCCTGAGGAAGGCAGAGACAAGCCCGCTGTCCTTTTGCTCAATTTCAAATGGGCCGACGACAACAGCTGTGGGTAGAACGCTGTGTGCGCATGGAGAAATCCGTACATTAGCGGCAGATTAATTTCGTGGTAGCTTACTGTACACATACACCCACACAGACGCTCATTTGAATACATGAGTTCATGTATCGTGTTCTCTGGTACAGTGGCTCTTGGGTATTATTGCCATCACACTCTCCTGCAGGGTTGAAAATATGTTTTACTAGGCTTCTAGGATCTCCGCACCTTGTTTTCCAATCCCTCTCCCCATGTATTTATTTGTAAAAACATGCCTAAAAACAAAACAAGCAGGCCTAGCACCCTGATTTATCGAGGCCTTCCACCTTTTTGAATAACTCTTGTCTCCTTTTCAACTCAGGTTGTTACTAGTCAGCGAGTTTTGTTTGAAATTCTATTACCCGGACGTGCCGCCATTGAACGAAACTCGGTGAATTGTGAATCTGCAGATTTTAATGAGCCAGGCAATAATTAAACGACTTGTCAGGCTAATTTCATTAACGCTCATCTGCAGTTTGTCATACTGGAGGACATATAAAGCACTGAACAACTCATCCCATAATAGTCGGCAGCAGGAGTTACAGTCAGCTAACAGACGGAGGTGTTTAGAGAATGTGTCTTTTCAAACTCATCGTGCATGGATTAGTTAACTCTAAAGTGATTTATCTTGATTGAAACTCCTGGAACATGCCGGAACTCTGTTGCTCGCCCCAGTCCTCACTCATGGTTGCTCGGTGATTACATTGTGATTACAGTCACAAACCACCCCATCGGGGAGAACCCAAAAAAACATGATTGCGTTCATGATTCAAGTCCCCCTCAAACGTTGCAGCTTAAGCAAAGTAGAGGCCTTTCCCGAGAGTCCTGTCCAAGTCACAAAGTCATCTTGGGTAGTGTAGTCTTTAGCGGCCATTGCAACTTCACAGTAGGAGAGAATGTTAGCCTAGTCACGGTGTCCAAGTCACTGTGGCCTACTCACAGGTAATATAATGTGTCAACACAGCACAGTGCCTCACCAAACCACCTCCTCTACCTCCCACTGGCTCTGGGTTACCCACCACGTCTGCTGTGGGTCGGATCAGTGGCGAGGTGGCCTGATTCACGACAGCCTCGACAGCACTCACCTCCATCTCCTCTCAAGGTGCCGTTCAGGAACTCCCCAAATCACTTTGAATAACGATGTCATCAACCAGGCCTGACATGCGAGGGGCTTTAATTAAGTTATTAATTAGTTGAATAATGTGATTGTGATCCTGCAGAAACGAGAAGTAGCCCCTCTCTACGGTGGTGAAGTATAATGACCAGTTCGGGCAGTGTGCCTGGCCCCTACTCCGACTCAAGCATAAACATTTACTCACTGGGGAGAGGAAAGGAGGAGAGGAGGGGATAGGACTATTGTCTCTAGATGCTTTTTTTTCTGCCAAGAAAAAGTCCTTGCCTGTACCCTTTCTACCTGTTCTCATCTGAGGCCAGCGAAATTTGACGACACGCTCTCTCTCAGGAGAGAAAATAGGACTTCATAATAATTACTGCTGTATGAATAATAACAGGTGACCTTTGTGCCTGTAAAGGTGTATAGTCAGTTTATCCAATTATCTTTAATAAGACACTCAATTTACCTGGTAATGGCTGGATTTCTCTTGGGAGAGAGATAGCATGGAGCTGTCTCACAAAATCTTCTCCCCTCCATCACGTTTTTTCCCTCCATTGTGATGAAATTGGGAAGTGATGGTGGCTGAAGGACACTGTAGGACAACTGTATCAGAGCAGTCACTGTTGTCATTTACTGTTAGGACACGCACACGTTCGTACATACAGTGCACGCACACACACACACACACACTCACACACTCGTGTACCTCATGGGAATGTCCATACAGTGTAATTATAATTGTGGATCCAGCTGTACATGATACATGGCATCTCTCTCCTCAGCTTGGCCATGAATCCAGCTCTGTGACCACGGCTTGGCACCAAACCTTCCACAAATCAACCAAATCTAGAACTTCAAAGACAATACACATAATCTTCCATTTGCACTGCCCATGACTACTAACTCACCAGCCAAAAATGGGTTCCCCCAGGCCACAACATAAACATTGGCCCTACAGTGAAATAGCTGTAATTTTCCAAGCTAAACACTCTAAAATGATAAATGGAACTAATGACAGAGTAGAACATCAGGTGACTACTGTACTGTACTCTAGGTTTGAAAAGACAGAATCTGTGGCCGTAACATGTTGGCTAGGCTAAGTAAAGGCTAGGTTGGCTAGGTTCAGCTACAGAGTGGGATAGCATGGATGTGTATGATCTCTGCTGCTCATTTTAGGAGAGATCTGTCCATGAACACACTCTCTTGAAATCATTTTGAAAGTAGTCTGATATCCTTAGTTACAGTAACTAAGCTAAAGCGTGTGTCAACAGCTTGTGACTGTCCCCTTACCTGAAAGCATCACAGCCTTGATCTCCAAAACCCCAGAATTTGTATCTAAACCAGAACATACATATAAAATGGTCAAAACCACTTTTAAGTAATGACCCTTTTATTACCCTTTTTTTGCAATAAAATCTATTCTGTTGGGGCCATGGGCTTGAATAGTTTTCATAACTATCTTGTATAAGCCATTTCAGGGCCAAGCTATGAATGTAGGAAAAGAAAAACTATCGTAATACAACTAGAAAATCTGTCTCTGAAGTAAGATGTCACCTCCAAGAGAGATAGAATTCCATTCAATAAAGTAACATTGAATAGATATGTAGTTTTGGTTCCCAAGTACATAGGATGACGGCTGTGAACACACCCATCTCTCTGCCCGGCAAGTAGTTTCATCAATCATACAAAAAAACAATCATTGTCTCTTCTGTATTTGCGTGGGTCTTGCGTAACTGCTGCCATGTTCCCAGGGGTGGTCTGAGGCTTGGGAGACATGGAGGTACTGGGTTTATCTCCCAGTCCATTCCCAGTGTACCAGGTTGGTCTGCGGTGGCCTGGCGCCGCTGGAACTCCACCCAGGGCTGCTGTCTGATGGTGCGCAACCGAGGCACCTCGGCCGTGCTGAGATGAGAAGCTGAATACCAGAGAGGGTTTTTTTTTACGCCTGCTTTCATCTGAACATCTTTTATGTCTTTTGATAAGCTTTACTACACCGATAGAAGCATCCACAACCCTGGGTAAACAGACCATTCTCCCTCCCTGTGTGTCTGGCTTAGATGCACTCAGATCAGTCAGTGAGCTTGGGAATAGGGAGGCAAGTGGAAAAGAGAGATGGGGGAGGAAGAGAAGAGGGAGGCATGATAGTGAGAGAGGGAAGAGAGAGGGAGAGGGAATGGGAGAGGAGAAGAAGGAAGATGAGAGGAGGGGAGGGAGGGGGAGGGGAGAGGGGGAGGAGAAATAAGAGATTGGGGTAAGTGTTGAGCCGTTCCCTTTCTTCATTTCCAGCAGGATGTGGACAGGTAGTCTGATGGTTCAAAAAAAAAGAAAAAAAAAAAAGAATCAATTCAGATCAAAGTTCATCCACCACATGTCCATCATCTTCCGTCTTTACATAACATGGTGCCATTAATCATTTCTGAGAACAGAGATGTTAGATTTTTTTATAAAAGCTGGTAGTGATTCGCAAATCCCTCCTCCCTCAATAATACTGTAAACGATTCAACAGTTACAGGACATGATGAAACATGCCAGCCAGGTCCAGTAGATGACAGTTATGGATACAACATGAGAAGATTCTGACGCAGAAACATTTGGTTCAGGTCAGTGAGTCCAGGTGCATGAATCAGTGGATCTGCGAGCGTTTGATCTTGCCTGGGCTGTATCAATAGAAACAGACGCCCGAGTCCCTCAGATGCAGGGCTGCAGGCACTGTTGACCAAACCGGGCCTGTGTTGGCTTTAGGGGCTTAGCCACTGTCCTTTTTGACCCCTCTCTTGGTCTCCAGAACCACAGGGAACAGTCAATGTTGTTTTGTCATTCAGCCCTTACCCCCCCAAATCTGTGGGATGTTTGGTTGGCGTAGCCCCCAGTCTTGGTAATCCTTCTGGGAGGTGTGGATGGTGGATGGGCAGAGCTGGCCGCAGGGGTGGGCACGCATGCAGGCCGTGTGCTAAGCTAAACCAAGCTAGCTGCTCTCTCAGTGAAACATATCACAGAGACTCAAGATGTCAACAAAAGGATATCTGTATGCTACTTAATTTCAATTCAAAAGAAATGATGGTAAACAGGAACTCTAACTAGGGCTAAAACAATTCAGTCAAATGGCGATTTGTCCTCAGGTCTAGATTGACAGGACTGAGCTGTTAATTATTAATTTGACTAGGATATAAAGGAATAATGTGGTGACATTCAACACATCGCCATAAAGAGACAGATGAAAGACGGAGAAATAAAATGCAGGAGAACAGAAGGACTGAGAGAGACGAGCAGACATCCATGGATGTGAGAGAGAGACAGAGAGAGAGAGAGACAGAGAGACAGAGACAGAGGGCGAGAGAGAGAGGGTGAGAGAAAGAGAGATGAGAGTGAAAAAGGAAACAGCGCCACCCACGTCTCTCTGGAGCCCACATCCCCCCCGTCTGAGTGATGTCACGACTCAGGTGGAACACAGGTGCCTCCAGACTTCTGGCTCCACCTGGGTGGCGTTTTAAAACACCACGGGCCACGCAACCAGCAAAACCTGGTTATCACACCAGACGTGGTAGAAAAGGCTGTAAACCAGAGACACAGTCACAGGGAATTCCCCTTCGCTCACGTCTGTGACTGTTGTTTTACTCTGGTCTCTGCGGGATAAAGAACATCTGTCTGCAGCCTACTTCGTCTTAAAGGACAGGACGCCATTCGCCTGGAAGCTTGTCATGACTGGAAGACCAGGCTGTGATATGACACCATCCGTTATGCTGCAGTGTGTTTGATGGAGATCCATAGTGTGTTCACGCAAGACGTTAAAGCACACACGCTTTCTAAAGCACACACACGCGCACATGCACACAATGAAACATACATTCAAACTCTCCAACACACACACCTACCCACGCAGAGATAGTCAAACACACACACACAAACACACACTATTATTTATGCATTGGTCTTTCCTAAGCCGCTCTGTGTACGATGATTCATTACGTTAACACAGAGCTCAGGGTACCTCCACCGCTGTCATCCTGGAAACACGATCAAAAAAGTAGCGTGCCCCCCAACCCCATCCAAATGGATTTCCATATTTATCCCTTTCAGGGTTCGCCAGCACAACCGCTTTTCATTGAGATGAAGCCCCATCCTTAAGGGATGATGCACACCCGCAACATCCTCCCTCTGACAGACAGCTCAATACCTTCACCGAGCCCAAAGCCCTCTCTGCCTCATGGCGTCAGATGGCCTCGCCGTGTCACTGGAAGGTGGAAACACACACACACACATCCTCCCGCCCCGCGGCGTGATTGATTCGAACACGTTTCATATCAACGTCCTGCACAGAAACAATGTATGGATCCGCGAGGCAACGGCCACTGATCATTTCCAGTCGATGCGGGCTGCGCTTTATTTCTCTCTGTGACGCATTCCAGAACATTCCAGAACATTCCAGGACATTTTCCAGAACATTCCAAAACATTCCAGCCTTCGTTCACAGCCCTTCCTCAGGGCTGTGGCTGGGGCCAGGGTGAATGTGGATGTTAAATGCCAGAGTGCCCTTGTGTCGAGGAGAAGGGAAGGGAAGAGAAAATAGAAAAAAAAAGTGATTGAACATTTACAACTGTCCTGCAAATCTCATTGCCGGGGCCCTGTTGCTGTGCTATGATTTTATTGCCTCCTCCACCAGCTCCCAGATAGAGGTGCTAACCCCAGCCTCCACACCGACGAGTGCTGAGCTGCAAACTTTCTGATTCCTGCCATAAATTGCATTTTGTCAGTCAGGAGGGAAGTGTGTGTGTTTGGAGGGGAAGATCAGGGGGCCGTCTGAGGGGGGGTGAGAGGGGGTGGGGGGGGTGGGAGGGGAAGGGGGTCCGTTTATGCTTGAGACCACCTACAAGCGGGAAGGACATGGGGGGGGGGGGGGGGGGTGAGGGGTGGAGGAATCCATCAGTTAGAATAAGACCCCTTATCTGTTTCCTGTGTATCGGCGTGTAGCGTGTGTGTGTGTGTGTGCCCATACGTGTGCATGCATGTGGGGTCAGGAAGGTGGATTTGTGTCGTCGGGGTGGCGGATAAAAAGGAGAGATCCCATCCAGCACAGGCGAGGACGCACCCCTGCGCGGGGGGAAAGGTCTCGGAAAGTGAGCTCAGTCCATTCTTCCATCTTCTCTTGGAAGATGGAAAAAGAGTGGCCTTCTTACGCAGCCGTCAACAAGAGCTGGGAACAGCAGACCGCGGATTCTTCTTTGTTCTGTTTGGAGGGCTATTGACAGAATGATAACTAACCCTTTTAAGAGGGCAGTGAGTGGAGAGCGGCAACGCTCAGGTGAGTGGGAGGGGTTCTGCGTCTGCTGCCCGTCTACAAAGTCCTGGCTGGTTTCATCTCGTTCCTCTCCTCCTGTGCTTGTTAGTCGGCTCACTCAGGTTCTCACACGCGGCCTGGTGGAGGTACAAGAGCTGTGGCTCCAAGTCATCGGGGGGGTTTGGTGTGGGTTTGGGGGGACTTCAAGGCAAACTGACTTGGCCAATTATACTTTGTGTTCTCTGTTGTTTTTGGACGGCCAATTTTTCAGAAGGCTGTCTGTCACCTTCTGCTGCCCTGGATGGAGAGTCTGGTTGAGGGAGAGGAGGAGGCTCTTACACACACACAGACACACACACATACACACACTCCAGTCTGGACAGATTGGGGTTTTGTTCCAGCAGTCCCCTGGCTCTCTCCTTTCATTTTGGAGAATCTCCCCTCTCCATCCCTCCTCCCTCGCTCCCCCTCTCCGCCTGTCCCCTCTCTCCCAGCCCGCTCCTCTGAAGTACAACTAATGAGCTCTGGCGTTGGACGGCGTCTCCAGCGTCAGAGCCCGCCTCCTCCACATGGCTGTCCCTTCCCTGCCTCTCTCAGGGCCCTGGTTAGACAACTAGAGAAGAGCCCTCTCCACCAGACCAGCTTACATGATCCACCACCAGACGTTTACATGCCCATCTGGGGTACGTTCCCTTCCCAAACAATCCTCTCTACCCGGCCGCCTCGACCACTCTGGTTCATCCGCTTGGCAGGGATTAACAGGTCTAATCAGCAAAGGGGCCAAACTAGTCTCCCTCCCTCAGAACTGTGAGGGAGAGGGAACATCTATCCGGAGTGGAATGCGGCCCCCAGAAGGACGGCCGAGTTCCCTTTTTCTCTCTCCGGCCTGCCTCCTTCTGTGTCTGTAAAACAAGGGCTTCTTCAATGCCAAACCTGACCAAACAACGCAGGTGGCGGGTGATGTATGGAGTGCTGTGGAGGGCTTTATGGATTGTCAGGACTGGGTCAGTAACACCGCACATTTATCTAAGGATCACTTAAGAGTTAGACACCGCACACTCATGGTCTGGGGATAGGGTGTGGGTATAAGCATGCCTGTGTGTGGTGTGTGTGTGTGTGAGAGAGAGAGAAAGAGAGAGAGAGAGAGAGAGAGAGAGAGAGAGAGAGAGAGAGAGAGAGAGGGAGGGAGAGAGAGGGAGAGAGAGGGAGAGAGAGGGGGAGAGGGAGGGAGAGGGAGGGAGAGGGAGGGAGAGAGAGGGAGAGAGAGGGAGAGAGAGGGAGAGAGGAAGACAGAAGAGGTGATTAAGTGTGGAGGAGAGGCCCGCTGAAGGCAGTGAGGATGGATGTGATGCTGGTGTTTTGGTTTAAACATGACACAGCTGTGTGCAGGAAGGAAGGAGAGGGTGAAAGAAAAGGGGAGAAGGAAGAAAAGAGACTGTGATTGCATTGTGTTGTTCAGCTTGTAGGCCTATTATAAGACTTCCTCCTTGTTTCCTCGACCATCCAGCTTATGCATATTTAAAGGGGTGAGTGAAGAACTAAATATTGATTGGTGTATTCAGACAGATAGGTGTGTCTGAAGACTGGTGAGTGCTGTGTCACTTTGAGTCCTTTGAGATCCATTTCCAGGGTATCTTTTTTGCACGCTGGCAACTTGGAAGAAGCTAAGATTTCCTGAATGTGATTTGGCGTTGTTTCCCAGAACCCTAGGAAGCAACGCTAACCAGCTGCTATCCTGGTCAGAAGATCTCTGTCATGAGTCTGGCTATAAAACTGCTTAGCTTGAATTTTACAGATCATCGTTGTAACCATTTATGATGGGGCAAACCCTACATGCTCAAGCTGTGCCTGATTGGTCCATTTGCTTGACAGCAGATGCCAAACTGCTGCGGAACTCTACCGGAGTGTTCGATTGGTCAACCTCAGTTCACGGCAATTATCTTATTATTAGCGGAATAATCGGGAGCTCGTCAGAGGAATGGCGTCATAAAAAGTGTCAGTGTGTGTGTGTGTGTGTGTGTGTGTGAAAACGAAGCCCCAGTTGTGGGCATGGGAAAGTAGCACATTAACACCCACACTCGTTCCTGGGATGATTACCATCCCTTCTGGAACTTTCCACTAAGACCCTATTTCCCAGACTGTACTGTGCTTTCTGTTTTGCTACAAACACACTGGTGAGTGTGTCACTTTCGTGTCGGCCTCTCTGTACCGGCGGAGGGATTAGGGTTAAGCTGGGGTAAAGAGTGCCGTTAGACCTGAGTCATCCTCTGTGACAGCTTTAAACTGCTGAGGGCAGAGGGACGCGACGCCATTTTGAAAAAAAAAAAAGAAAAGGAAAACAACAAAATAAATCAATAGTGCTTGTGTGTGGTGCTAACGGCATCTGCGGCCTAGCCAGGGATTGTTCATTCCAGAGAGAAGGGAGTGTGACATCAATTCCTGCTCTTTAAAAAAAGAATAATACGCGAAAAAACGTCATAATTGTTGACAGGGGCGTGTTATTGGCGTTAGATTTGTGGCTCGGTCTGAAGTGAGATCGGTGTTTCACACCAGCGCTAATACAGAGAGAAGGATTAGAAGAAGGTGGCGGAGGAGGAGGGGGAGAAATATCTCAAGCATACAATTTAGCGTTTTAGTCGAGTCTCTTTATAGAAGTGTGGTTTTCTTCTGGTTGGGTGGAGAACATCAGGAGGAGAAGGAACAGCTCAGGTAGAGCAGACGCGGCGCTTGGTATTTTTGGAACCGATTTACAGTACATCTTCGGCGCTGCGTAAAAGCTTTGTGACTTTGTGAATCTTTTTTCTTCCTCCTGGCCCTTTTAAAGTACATGTTGAAAGCGGCCCGGTTCCGTTTACAGTGTTAGGATTCTAACCTGTGAGTGTTCCTGGGGTTCTGCTGCAGTACAGCACACTTGCGAGTGTCCTCCGTCACTTTGGCTAAAAGCATCTATTTGGATGCTCTTCTTGCTGTAGTTTTGGGGGAGAGTAAGGTCAGGGCTCCGACCAAGAGTGGAGGGCATGTGTTAGCCGCATGGACAGCTAGCTGACAGCTAGCTTACAGCTAGCTCGTAAACTGAGCAGCCAAAATACCCCACCCCCTCTCTTTCATACCTCTCTTTCATCAGTGGAGCTAACCATTGTCTTGGCGGGGGGCTTGTTGAGCCCTCACAACCAGAGCCCCCCCCTCCCCCTCCCAGATAGTGGACTAGCCCAGGTCTTACTAGAGAGACTGTCTTCTTTCTCCTACCAGTCAGTCTATCTCCTAAGGCTCTTCCTTCATCAGATCAGCCAGCACCCCTTCCCAGGGTTCACCTCTCCAGGGGGATTGTGACCCCAGACGCCGCCCACTTCTGCCCTCCGGGGGAAATCATTGTGTGTTCTGTCACTTGGAGTGGCAGGGTGACCAGGCTCAGGGCTGAAGGGCGATGTGTGTGTGTGTGCATGAGAGAGAGAGAGAGAGAGAGAGAGAGAGAGAGAGAGAGAGGGAGAGGGAGAGGGAGAGGGAGAGGGAGAGGGAGAGGGAGAGAGAGAGACGGGGAGAGAGAGAGAGAGTGAGAGTGAGAGAGAGAGAGAGAGAGAGAGTGAGAGTGAGAGAGAGAGAGAGAGTGAGAGTGAGAGAGAGAGAGAGAGTGAGAGAGAGAGAGAGAGTGAGAGAGAGAGAGAGAGAGAGAGAGAGAGAGAGAGAGAGAGAGAGAGAGAGAGAGAGAATGTGTGGAAGCAAGTGTAGGGCAAACGGCTGACAGTCGCAAAACAAAGAATGTGTGAGGCATCAGGATTAGGCGTCACTTTTGACGAGCGAGGTAACAAGTCAAGAGACAGTTGAACTGTCTGTGCCCTGGTCGTCTGAAGCCATGCAATAAGTATTTTTATCCACGCTTGGCTGAGTCACATCCAACTGGGAGAAGTGAAGGACCACACAATTAGTTTGGAGAGATTCGGGATCTCCACAATACCACAAAATGAACATTTATAAGGAACTGCTCTGAGGGACATTTTTAAAAAGAGGCAGAAAAGGAAGGAAGGAAGAGAGGGGGACTTTCTCAAAGGTTCCTCCTTGCCTGCAGTTGCAAGTCTTGCCTTCCTGGGCGGACTCACCTCGTAGTGAAAGCAACGTTGTTGATCCAGACAGAGCATAATCGGGTGTGCCGACTGGAAGTGAGTGGAACTTTGACTCGCTCTCAGGGTCAGGTAGAAAAAGCCTGCTAGGGGAGAGGGCAGAGACATAGTCATCAGTTGATTGGACCACGGAGGGTGTGTGTGTGTGTTTGAGCCTCTATGTGTGTGTAAGAGCCCGGTGTGTCTACGCGTGTACAGTACGAGCGTGTGCGATGGAGCCTGTGTGCGTGTCGGGGGTGTTTGAGAGGAGCTGAGAGCGAGAGCAGGGAGCAAGGAGGACTGAAGACGTGCTGACACGCTGTTAGACCTGGGAGCCTGAGTTAATGGACAGCTAATATCAGGAGTGAACGGTAAAAGTGGAGTCTGATCCGTCCCAGGATGGAAAATCAATAGTCTATTAGAGGCAACAGGGCAGGAGGGACAGAGGAGAGAGGGGGAGAGAAGGGAGAGGGAGAGAGGGAGAGGGAGAAGGAGAGGGTGAAGGGGCAAGAGAGGGAGAGAGAGAGAAGGAGGAGAGTGAGAAAGGGGAGAGAGAGAGTAGGAGAGTGAAAGAAATGTCTGTCCATCTGCCTGCCATGCCAGCCAGCCAGCCAGCCAGTCAATGACATTAAGCCTTCAGCCAGTTTGGGCCACAATAATGACCACCCCTACCCCCCATTCCTGCAGGACAGGTTGGCTGTAATGAGAGCACCCCGACCCAGACAGCAGTGGACAGGGCTAGCCCCCGACACACCATAAGGTGTACTGACAGTCAATTAG
>NC_140376.1:4615000-4727500 GCF_054491055.1 Hypomesus nipponensis | reverse complement strand
ATGGGATTTCATGTTAACAGTCATTGTCGTGTTACGTTCCACTCTGTCCTGTACAAATGTCTCTTTCTTTCTCTCCCTCTCCCTTTATCTTTCTCTTGTTTACCCTCTGTGACGTGATCTTACAGTGGCCGCGTGTGAACTAGCGTAGCCTAGCACTGTTTAGCAAGGCTTAGCCTAGCATAGCCTAGCATTGCTTAGCGTACCCTATCAGTTTTGCTGCTCCAGCTGCAGCGCCACCGCGCTACATGATTAATACCCACAGTAAAAGCTTATATAACCCACTCCCCCTCCTCCATGCAGCATCATTATTAAATGAGCAGAAGCCGTGTCGAATCCTCATGCCAGAATCTTTTTTCTCCCCCAACCAGTCTTTTCATCCACTAGTGCTAGCTGCCAGTTGCATTTTCAATAGATACACCTGGCTGTCTCCCAGTATCCACAATTAGGTCACAGAGTCCTAACATTTCATCCTACTTGTCAGATTGTCCTACCAGGGTTTCCTGCGCATGGTTGAGGAGCTTCCTATACACCAAGGTTAAAGTTAAGGTTAGGGTTAGCCCTGTAGTTTTGTGCTCTGGCACCTGAGGGTGGGACAAGACGACAGGATCCGACAGCCTCTGGTTCCCCTCACCTGGTGGACTTGCGGGCGTGCGAACTTGGCGCGCCTCGTGTTCAAATAATAAAAGCTGACCCAGGCCCTCTGAGGCAAGGGCATCTGGTGCACCTTTTTAATCTAACGCTCTCTCTCTTTCTCTTTACGTCTCTCTCCCTTTCTCTCTCTCTCTCTCGCGCTCTGTCTCGCTCCCTCTCTCTCTGGTCGTCTATGTGTTGCTTTCTCTCTTGTCCTCCTGAGCTCTCAAACTATCCATCTATCTTTATCTTTTGTTCATTTCATGTCTCACCTCGTCCTCTCTCAGCTGGGAGTCATGTCATTATTTTTCACAGCATGTCATTGTAAACTTAATGCAGTAGCCTACTTTTTTACTGTGGCACTGAATACATCAGATTGATCATAGTGTTTTTATAACATAGCATCACACTCAGCTGTGAAAATGTCTTTAATACTGTGCACAAGTAACAGCCTACATATATTAGTTTTCTCGGAAATCCTTATCTTAGACGTTGCGATCTGTTACTTGGTTAACAGGATACAAAGCTGTGTGTTAAAATGTTGATCAGAGTGGTAGCCAACTGCCAATTTCCTCCATCTTGGGGCTTGAAGAACTGGGCCCTGCCTTCATAAGAGATGGGTAACTGCCCCACTACATCCCAGCCCTCTCTCCTGCAAACTCCCCTCCTAGAAACTCAAACATGATACAATTATGTCTTTGGAAAAGAAATGCTCTTTTAAAGATTTCTTTTCACACTGCAACTTTTAAAAGTCAAAGCAGAATCGTTTCCCCCCCCCCCCACACAACCATGCCGCTTCAGTTTTGATGCACTCCGCTTTCAGTTCATCATGCAGTCATGTATTGGAAATGTGTGGGTGTGTGTTGTCGTGTGTCTACTGTATGTGCATTTGTGTATTTCTGTCACCACGGTATATATACTGTAAACTGGGGCAAGGACTGCACATATGCCGTAGGGAGACGTTTGAGAAATAGTAATGTTCTGCTGTTCACACCTGCTCTCTCTTCCACCTTTCGCACAGTGTGTGTGTGTGTGCTAGTGTGTGTGTGTGTGTGTGCACATTACATGAGCAGAGCCCCTTCCAGGCTGGGGAACGCCAGCCGTTTCATTCGACCCGCATCCCTCTCCGTTCCAGCTACCATTCTGGGGCCTAATCCCCCCTGTCACGGCGCCTCCCCCCCCCCCCCCCACCACCACCACCCTCCCTCGGAGCAGGTCTAGCCCAGCGTGGCTCCTCGCTCAGGGACACCACCAGATCCCCCGCAGAGACCATTGGACATGGAGACTCTCCCTCGTTCCAGCGCCCAGCGCACACCTCAGGGCCCTCGTGCGTTTCGTGTCTCAAAGCCAAAGCCGCTTGTTCCTGTGTGACACGCACAGTGGTGGGGAGTATACTGCGGGGGCTCTGCTCTCATCGCCGGTCGTGTTTGCGAATGGAGGCCGTGTTGGTAACTTTATTGCTGGAGGCTGACATGTGAGTCGTGTTTCGTCTTTCTCAGTTCAGTCACTTGAGTCTTCCTATGGACTAGTGCAGGAACCACAGCCCTTTGGCAGAGCAAACAAGAGACCCAGACAGTGAGGACGGAGGGAGGCCTGTCAAGCGTTTTGAGGATGGGTGTGCGTGACAAACTCTGACGAGTTGTGCACTGAGCTCCACTTGTCCTTCTCTAACCACTGTGATCCTGATGAGAACTGGAGTTCATTTTCAGCTTGGTGAGCAACACCTGCTTCACGACGCCATTTCCTGAACTTTGCTGATGTCCTGGTCCCTTTAAAAGGAACTTCACGTGGACAATAAGTCCCTCACAACACCCAGGAGATCCACAGCACAACAACAAACACCTCATCAGTGCCGGCTCTCGTACTTCTAGGGTGTGTGTGTGTACTGTACGTGTGAGTGTGTGTGTGTGTGTGTGTGTGTGTACTGTACGTGTGAGTGTGTGTGTGTGTACGTATCAGTTTGTCAGCAGCAGCTCTTACGAGGTGTTATGGGTGTCCAGATGTGTCACAGAGCATACAAGTAAATAAAGATTCAAGCACGCCAAGCTGTTTGCCAAGGGTGTTTGATTCAATTAGCACTCCACACCATTTGAGATGTATGTATTGTGTAAACGCACTCGCACACACACATCAGCACACACACAAACAAACACTCACACACACACACACACTAGGGAGAAGGATACACACTTAGGATACACACTTAGGATACACACATGCACACTGCACACACACGCACACATACTTATACGGTTAAGACACATACACATCAAATACAGAGTAAAGACAAAAGGCCAGATGCTGCCTTGTGTGTGGGTGTTAGCATTGTGCAAGGTCTTGAAAACATTTCTTGCTTTTTTTGCAATTCTTTTACGTTTGGAAACTTCTCGACAGTTTGGAATGTCAGGGTCGTGGAAAGGGCCGTGAGTAATTATTTTACAAGAGGATTAAACTTTTATGCACCATGTCACGCTCTTTTATAACCCTGTTCAACGTGACCTTGTTCCGGAACGTTCTTCCTCATGTCATGGCCCAAGAGCTTTGTTTCGATAAAGGCACAGCGTCTATTTCGTCGTCTCTCGCCTGTGCCGTGCGGTGACAGAACAGGATGGACTGATATTCAGAAACGACACGCCTCGTGGTCTTTCTTTGGAAAAGGGACTGCTGTGTGTTTAATCCTCGTCCGTGATTGGACGGGAAGAGAGAAGGCGACGGAACGCCCTCTTTATTCTCCGTCACGTTCCGATGTGTTGACATACGTTTGAAGCAGGGGAAGACATGTTGACTTAAACGTCACGCAGCCCAGAAGGATCACCAGCCTTACCTATAATGACAACAGTCAATAGACGGGATTTGCGCACGAGTCGTATACGCTCTCAAACATTCGCGCAGTCACGGTTACACGCTCATGCACGCTGACACACGCGTGTGGACCCGCATGCGGACACGCACGTCCGACGGCAAGTGCGACGCACGGCCGCGTGACAAGCGGAGTTGCTCGGAGTGTGAAGACACTGTCATCATTGTTGGGGTTCGGATCCGGTCCTGGACATAACCACTCTGATGCCGTTATAACAGGAAGAGCCGGCTCTTCGTCAGATCAAACCTCTGTTCCAAGGAAGCCGGCATCGACGGCATTTTTCATCATTACAATACCACATCAAGACCAATACATGTTTTTGGATCGCATTCCAATGTTTCAGCCGAATTCAAAAGCGAGCTTCGAGTTAGCTCATTCCGCATCTTGGCGAGGACGGTAAAATGATTAATCACTGTCTAATTCGGTCTGCGACGCATACCCCAGGAGATTCTTCCAAAGATGCGTGACAAATGTGAGGGTAAACTCAGTCTATGGTCTGGTTCTGACATGCATGATGTCACTTCCTCCCAGCCTGTGCTGCTTGCCAGCTGGCCGAGGGTGAGTTTGATATGACAGCAGATGCGGCACCCCCATCAGCTCAGGTGACAGGAGTTTGCGTTGAGTGGTTCGCTGTTCGTACAGGGATTAAAACACGTGATGTCTGGTCGTCACATCCACTGACACCGATTTATACACGCGTACGTTCAAGATTCGGGTTAATTGGAGTTGTTAGAAGGATGTTTGTTGGCTGTTTCGGGTTGTTGAAGACGCAGCGATCCCAGTTTATGCTTTATTTTGTTTGCTGTAGATAGAGGGAGATCATCTGCAGCTGCAGACTGCATTTGCAGGGGTGTCGGGCGTGAGAACAAACGTCAGGCTTATCGCGTGTAATCCCTGTAATCAAGCCATCCCAAAAGAAAGAAGACTTGTCCAATTTCCTGCCGTGTCAGTTAGCGAGCGTAGCCTGGCCCCTAATCGCTGCCGTTCGCTTCCAGCGAGAAAATGATGGGCGCCTTCATTTACCTGCGAGCCGTTTCTCTCTGCCTCTGGGCTGGGATGGCGTTGTGTCGGCTCCGTGTCGCGGGGGCAGTTAGGGTGGCGCAGGGGCCCTCTGTCTTCTGACTCCTTTGTCCTTCGAGTCTTGTTAAAAAAAAAAAACGGAACACTTTGGAGTTCTGGAAAGATACGAGTGAATCATGTCCGAATTCTGGGCTCAGCCTTGAATGTTGAAATACAGTTTACTGCTTTAGTCCAATCTTTGTGCTGACATATATTGTTTTAAGTGTGATACACGTGGATGTGCAAAGGGTAGAGCGTGTACTCCGATGTCATTAAAAGTCGTGTCATTAATGTCTCTCAACATAACCCTTGCCCCTTCTTAACTATTAAAGAAGGGCATGGAGGGAGAGACAGAAGAAATGGAGAGAATCTTGGAATCAGGGAGAGAAGGAGAAATCAGACAGTGAGAAAAGAACGGGATTGGGGTCTGAGATGAAATGAGTGAGGAGAGAGCGAGTGTTGGAGGGCGAAAATGAGAAATGGATGCGTGCGTGCGGACAGCCGCGTGCGTACAGTACGTGTAACGGCATGAAGACGGCGTGTGCGGTTCTCTCCCAGCACCTGAAGCAGAGAGAGACAGGTTTGAGAAAGGCACCAGTCTGAGGAGGGGGAGGAGGGGGAGGAGGCCTAGAGGGGTGTGTGTGTGTGTGTGTGTGTGTGTGTGTGTGTGTGTGGTAGAGGTTGGTGGATCTTGGGTAATGACTCTCTCTCCGCTGCCAGAGCTCTGCAGTACAGATGAAATTGCATTGGCCTTTCTGGAGGCTGAGTTAATTGGCTGATTGTGGAGCTCTCTCCCTGGCTGTAATTTACGACTCCGCCCGCGACCACGGCGCTCTGCCGAGGGTGATCTTGACCCACTCAAATAAAAGAGGGGTGGTATGATGTGGGCGGGGGGAGGGGGGGGGGGGGGGTTGGAACAGTAGTGGGTTTTAGGTCGGAGGGAGGGGGGGGTTGGAACAGTAGTGGGTTTTAGGTCGGAGGGGGGGGGGGTTGGAACAGTAGTGGGTTTTAGGTCGGGGGGGGGGGGGGGGCATCGGGATGAGGGGGAGGGGGGAGGGCAGGGTTTCTGGCCTCCTGACTATTAGTTTAATGTCAAACAGGACAGCCTGAGAGACAGCTCTTTTCTTGGCCCCGAGTTTCACAGCCCGAGCAATTTGTGGCTTAGCACGCCTGGACACACACGCACACGCACACACACAACGGAACGCCCACGGCAACACACTCGCACACAAACATAACGCAGATGCTTAATCGTGCACGGCACTGCCACTTTATTAGGGGCGAATCTTTCAGCATAGTGGTTTTGACCTCCATACAGCTGAGCTTCCTGTGAACATGAACGCTTACATGCGTTCTCTCTCTCTGATACAGGCAGATGTGCATCATCGATAGTGATGAATATTCTTCTTCTGTTTTTTTCTTAAAGCTTCTTGCTTTCCTTCAGATTATTCATTAGTTAATAACAACAATTTCATTTGTTCTTTACAAAATGCTTTCACTCTATTCTGAGGGATAATTGCTGTGAATATTCAACACGCTAAGTGTTGTGTGTGTGTGTGTGTGTGTGTGTGTGTGTGTGTGTGTGTGTGTGTGAGTTAGTGTACATGGTCCTGACAAAATGGCAACTTCTACCCCAGATGCTAGTGGCCACTATAGGGCTTTGACAACACACACACATACACACACCTCCTCCACCCTGGCCTATCTCTCCAGTGGAACTGAAATGTCTTCTTGAAAGATAACAATCTGTTCCATCTTGGCTGACCCTACTCTTTCATTCTCACCTCCTCTTAATGTGTTTTTCTATCTCCTCATCTGATTATCTTCCTCTTCTCTCGCTCTCTCTGTCTCTTCCCTCCGTCTCCCCCTCCACCTCTCCATCCCTCTCTCTACAACCCCCTTTCTACTTGTCTCCCCTTCTCCTCCTCCTTCTCCTCCTCCTCCATCTCTTTTCCCCGCCCTCTCCATCTACCCCTCCATCTCCTCCTCCATCTCCTCTTCCATCTCCCCCTCCATCTCCTCCTCCATCTCCTCTTCCATCTCCTCCTCCATCTCCTCCTCCATCTCCTCTTCCATCTCCTCCTCCATCTCCTCCTCCATCTCCTCTTCCATCTCCCCCTCCCTCTCCTCCTCCATCTCCTCTTCCATCTCCTCCTCCATCTCCTCCTCCATCTCCCCCTCCCTCTCCTCCTCCATCTCCTCCTCCATCTCCCCCTCCATCTCCTCCTCCATCTCCTCCTCCATCTCCTCTTCCATCTCCTCCTCCATCTCCTCCTCCATCTCCTCCTCCATCTCCTCCTCCATCTCCTCCTCCATCTCCTCCTCCATCTCCTCTTCCATCTCCTTTCCAGACTGTGGGAACAGGTAGGAATGTCACAGTCATTAAGTTCCTCCTGTCCTCTCTAGTATGACTCACACACTACCAAACCACTCAACCAATTAACCTTTCTTGGGAGAGAGCGCTACACACACCAACCCACACACCAGTCATCAATGATCTTGTTTCTGTCCTTCGACATGAGGATTTGCTGATATTTCTAAACTCGATATTTTAAACCTGTTCTTATCATATGTGGAGCATTTATCATCAAGCCTGGCTCTGGTTTTACGCATCGCATGTTTAGCATGCAATGTATCTGCAGTTGTCTGTGTGACTGTTATTTACAGCTGGGCCACATTGTTCTGTTTGTGTACTGCTTGGGCTTTTACAAGGTCACTTCCCGGCATAATTACTGGTACCAAATATGGAGAATCACCGAAGTGGCTTAAAATGAAACATGGAGTGTGGCCAAAAGATTAAACATCCATGTTCCAACACAGAAGGCCTGATGAAAAATAGCATTGAGTTTAGACGCCATGTTTTTCCGTTAGATTACCAGACATGTACAGTAAATACATCTTTTTCGTTTGGGTTTTAATCCCAAAAAATGCCTTGATGTGAAATGTGTATGCAGGGTCTGGTTTCATTTGGGCTCACTTAAGGATGCAGTTTAAAAGACGAGTGGCATACCATTTTGGTGTTACACACTGACGGGTTACATGGAGTAACTTGAGCTCTTTATGTTGATATAAAAAAAATAACGGTAACACTTTAGATGAGCTCACCAAATTCATAATTTATTAACCAATTTGTTACCTATTAGTTAACGGTTTGTTCGCCATTAGTTATTTATTGTTTATACAAAATGTATCATTAGTAAAGCATTTGTTCACACAGTTAGGGTTAGGGTTCGGGTTTAGGGCTAGGGTTTAGGTTAAGGGTTTAAGTTTTGGTTAGGGTTTAGCTTTACTAATGCTTTACTAATGATACATTTTGTATGAACAACAAATAACTAATGGTGAACAAACCGTTAACTAATAAGTAACAAATTGGTTAATAAATTATGAATTTGGTGAGCTCATCTAAAGTGTTACCAAAAAAACACTCTCAATCTAGAACCCTGTCGAATACCACATTTGCATCAGGGAATGTTTGTGTGCGTGTGGAGGGAGGGAGGGAGGGAGGGAGGGAGGGAGGGAGGGAGGGAGGGAGGGAGGGAGGGAGGGAGGGAGGGAGGGAGGGAGGGAGGGAGGGAGGGAGGGAGGGAGGGAGGGAGGGAGGGAGGGAGGGAGGGAGGGAGGGAGGGAGGGAGGGAGGGAGGGAGGGAGGGAGGGAGGGAGGGAGGGAGGGATTTAAAATGCTCGACGGCACAGTTGACTATTTGGTATATCTCAATTGTCCTAGTGTTGTTATGCTCTTAACATGGAGCATTCTTGTTCAGGGTGCTGTGCAAAACCTTCCCTTTAGAATCAGGAGAAACAGTTTGGCTCTGGAATGATAAAAACTGACACTCAATAGTCCGCCGTTGGCTATGATTGCTGAGATTTATTCCACAGCGAGAAATTGCTGTGATTTTTAGTTGATGTTTTTTTGTCCACCGGCCATTTTGCATGCAAGAGCAGTACCTTTACCAATGGAGTGGATCCTGAGAGTAATCCCACGCCATCAAGTGCTGCTTTTGGTTCTCAAAAGCCCGCATTCGAACGCCGCCGACTCCGCCTCCTTTCACTCCAGCTGTGTTGGAGCTAGGAGTGGGTGTGGGGCCAGTCTGAGGGCCTGTGTGTGTGTGTGTGTGTGTGTGAGCTGACTGTCCTCTACCCCGAGCAGCAGAGCTCCTCCCTCCACCCTCCTCCCTCCTCTGCCCCACGTCCCCCCTCCTCACCTGTGGGCCGGGCCCCAACGGGAGGTCGTCAGCCCCGACGCTCCACTGCTCCCCCCCCCCCCTGCGCGGTGCGTGAGTCAGTGCTGGAGGTTCGCACAGCGCGGGGTGTGTCTTATGTGGGTCGCGCATCGCAATGTTCCAGAGACACGTTCACTGTAGTTACAGTGCAGTGTCGGTGTTGGTTAGCTTCATCCGTGGTTAGCAGTAACGGAGGCTAATGGAGTGAAGAGCAGTAATGTGGAGCTGTGATGCAGTCAGAGTGGATAGAGAGGACTGGGAGAAGGATGAGTCTGCCATGTGTCTGTCTAGACAGATAATAGTCATAATTGGTGGAACTGCTAGCTTGGACCAGGGCAGCAATACAAAAACACACACATACACACTTAGACACACATTGAAGCACGCACACACACACATACACACAAACACACACACAGAAAGACACGCTCACACACTCAAGGACGGAGGGTCTTGCCGCAAGTACATGCAAGCCCAGCAGCAGTGAATTGGAGCCAATTTGAACGACACCAGTAAGCTGTCAGGAGAGATGAGGTCACATGTCCCTCTAAGATGGACACAGGGCCAGGGAATCCAAATGTCAACACCCCACAAGAGAACCCCTGTGAAGTGCTGTGTCTGTGTCTGTCTGTGTGTGTGTGTCTGTCTGTGTCTGTGTGTGTGTCTGTGTGTCTGTGTGTATCTCTAGGTCTGTCTGGCCCCAATGCTATAGCTTTTCTTGACTTGCTACAGAACACGGCTTCAGATTTGACCACAAAACTTTGGCCTATATGTATTCCCCTAAGAATCCCCTCCACACACACACGCACACATCCACACACCAACCCACAGCCAAACACGCACGCAAAACACCCAGCATTTAGCAGACTTTCCTGTGCTACAGCCTTGGTGCGTGTGGGATTTCCCCGTCTCCGTGACAATGTCAGGTCTAACCCCCATGAACCCAGTCCTGTCAGCTACTTTCATATCTCCCTCTCCCTCTCCCTCTCCCTCTCCCTCTCCCTCTCCCTCTCCCTCTCCCTCTCTCTCTCTCTCTCTCTCTCTCTCTCTCTCTCTCTCTCTCTCTCTCTCTCTCTCTCTCTCTCTCTCTCTCTCTCTCTCTCTCTCTCTCTCTCACAAGGGATTAAATACAAAAAAAAAACAGATTGCTTTTGTATCAGAGCAGAAGCATCCGTACCCTAACATAACTGGTCTCGGTTGATGTCAGGTTTGCACGGTACACCTCCTGTGTGTGTGTGTGTGTGTGTGTGTGTGTGTGTGTGTGTGTGTGTGTGTGAAAGTGCAGGTTTAGTCACGTGTGAGCCTGGCCGTTCGTGTGTGTTGCTGGCCAGCGTTCACACGCCAGGGTCAGGGTATGGTCCCGGCTCATCGCTAAGCCTCAGCCATGAGTAACCAGATTTGTCCGCAGGGAGAGAAAAAATGGGATGGAGAAGGAGACAGCACTTTGTGCACATCTGAAAGCAGGCCTTTCATCTGTGTGGGTGTTTACAAGGTGTACAATGTCGTGGCAGGCACAGGGAGATGGAACTTATTAGCAGGTGGGAACGTGGGTGTGTTTCCAAGGTGCAGGTGTCAGAGAGTGCATGCCTGTGTGTGTGTGTGTGTGTGTGTGTGTGTGGGTTTGTGTGTGTGTGGATGCTTGTGCAGGTGTATCTTTGAGTGTCTGTATGTCCTGAGGTTGCCCTGTGTGTTTGCCTGTGTGTGTGTGGATTGTCACATGACTAGCCCAGATACATACAGTACATTGATCCCATATAATGAGGAATGAAGCAGTTGCATGTGCATCCCTTGAAGTACACAGCTGTTAGGGTTAAGACCAACTCTCTCTCTCACACACACACACACACAACAACGTTTGAACGTTTTTCCTAGTTTTGTTGGCTACGGTAGCTAGCTTTAATAGCTGGCTTGGCTCTGCCAGTATAGAGACACAGGCTTGTGAGGCCAAAATAAACTGTTGTTAATAACCAAACCTTGCAATCTTTTCGCCTTTTATTTCATCCATTAAATCCAATCATCCAGACAGACAGACAGGCAGGCAGGCAGGCAAGCAAGCAGGCAGAAAGGCAGACAGACAGACAGGCAGGCAGGCAGACAGGCAGGCAGGCAGACAGGCAGACAAGCAGACAGGCAGACAAGCAGACAGACAGACAGACAGACAGACAGACAGACAGACAGAAGGACAGAGAGCAATACTTAGATTAGCGTGACTAAAGCTCCACTGAATCCATGGATCAGCTCTTCAGGTTGTCAGGCAGGTAGCCTCTCAGCATTCCGCAGGCGCCGTCAAACAGGCAAAATGCAATTTTCTCTTAACGATCCAGCGGATAATGCAATTAAGACGTTCTCTTGATGTTTTCTCCCTAACCCGTCCTCCAGCTAATCTCTCCGCCTCTCCTGGAGGGGCGAGGAGGATGGACTCGGATCTCTCCTTCACAGGGAGACTCTCTCTGAGGCCCCTCTGTCTATGAACAACAAGGGAAGTGGGCTTTTAGCCCTGCTTATGCTGCTGATAGACTCGCACACAGTACGGATGCCCCCTGGCTTTATGGGAAGGTGAGTTTTAGCGCAAGCTCAAAGTTCCTCCCCTCTGCGCCTTGGGCGATCTCTCATGTCTATTAGCATGGAGGCTTCATTAGGGCTCTGTGATATCATTGTTCCTGGAAGGTCCAGTGGTCTATTCACCGTGCCAATTGTCACACTGGAAGGTAGCAGAAGGGGTGCTCAAAGACTCTTTTGTGATTGAGGTAGAAGTGAATGAGGAAGACAATATGTCTTTGGTCTAAACGGAGACTGCTGGGTTGGTGTATAGAAGGCCGGAGTCTGACCAGGGTCCCAGAATCCCTTTTGGGGATGGACTGGATTGGCCGAGTGTGTTGGTGTGTATTTATGTGTGTGTGAGTGTGACTTAGCGGATGTTGCTCTGCGGTCGACAGATCATTACCCATCAGGCACCTCTGCACCTTGCCCAGAAAATGCCAAAGTGGCCCTGGCACCTTGGGGAAAGGAATGTGTGTGAGTGTGTGTGTGTGAGTGAGTGAGTGTGTGTGTGTGAGTGGGGTGGGGGGTGTTTAACTCTGAGGCTCTGTTAGTCCTTGTCCTTTGTACCTCAGAGATATACAGCCTGGCCCATGCCCTATAGATCACCTGGCCCAGCCAAGTGAGCCTGGTGTGTGTGTGTGTGTGTGTGTGAAGTGGGTCCAGCTCTGCGGGTCTGCAGGGTTTGTGTGTGTATAGGTGGTGTATGTGTTGGGGGGGGGGGAGGGATCAAATGTGTGGGTCTGCAGGGTGTGTGTGTGTGTGTGTTGGGGGGTTCTGCTCTCTGGTGCTTGGGGCAGATTTCCCCAGAGGCGGGCGGCGTGAGGTGTTTACTCACTGCAGTGGGACAGTCATGCATTAGAGTCTCTAGACTCTATTTCTGTGCACACACACACATATAGACACACATACACACACACACACACATAGACACACACATATAAACACACAGACACACACACACACACACACGTACAGGTGATTTAACAGGCAACACTCCAGGCATGAATCCACAATTTCAAGGGTTCTCAAAGCCCCAGGTCGCTCAGTTCAACTGTCAACAGCCTCTGAACGGGAGGGTGGGGAATGAATTTAGTAAGGGTAGATTCCAGTGATACATATAACGCTCATACACACACACACACACACACTCACACTGAGCAGTGTGAGTGTGTGCTGGGGTGGTTATGGTCTCCTGGGTGTGTTTAGTGTTTAGGGGGAGCTGCAGGGCACTGTCTTCATGAGAGCAGCCAGCCAGCAGATAGACACACAGCAGGACTCCACCACTTCAGCCTGGCCTGGCCTCTCTCTCTCTCACACACACACACACACACACACACACAGGCAAACAGAGACGTGGTCACATACACACAGAAAACAGACATACGCACTCCCAACACCCACACACGCACGTTCCCTCTGTCTCTCTCTCCATACAGAGGTTCTGTCACGCTCTATGAAAACCACGGGCTGGATCTAACTGTCAGCCTAATAGCTCAGTTACGACCCTCGCTGGTAATATCAGCTGGCATAGGCCTGGCCAAGCTGCCCTGTCCGCCGGTCCGCCCCCCTCCCCTCTCCGACAGCCCCCAGCTCCGCTAACACGGCGGCGGGCCATGGGCGGCCAGGCTTTATGGGGCATCTGCTAGTGTCGCCTCAGTGTGTTACGGCTCCACCCAGGCTAATTGATCGGGAGGCAGGGTGAAGGTGAAAGCGTTTAGGAGGGGGCCTTCTCTGGGCCGCATCGCCTGGTCTGGAGGCTGGTGGTGGTGGTGGTGGGGGGGGGGGGGGGCACACGACATGGTGGAGCTCTGGTAGGCATAGATGCTGCTGGGGAGAAGATGGGGGGAGGGGAGGGGAGAAGAAGAGAGGAGAGGAGAGAAGGAGACATAGAGCTAGGAGGGGTTGGACAAATAGGTTGCCAAGCAGGAGGTGAGGATAGCGGGAAGACAGAGGGAAGACAGCCGTGGAGGGTACTTTCCATTGAGTATTGACCCACGTGATGTCCATTTGATCTCTCATTTCATTACACTTTCTATTAGGTTTCAAATGTCATATTTTGAAGCAAGAGAACGAGCATGGCAACATTCAGTCTTGGTACAATGTGGAGAAATGGAAATGGCTTGATTTTATGGAGCAATAATCACGTTTGTGTGTGCGCACAGCTGTGTGTGTGTGTGTGTGTGTGTGTATGTGTGTGTCAGTGAATAGGAATGTTCCTTGTGAGGGCAAGGTTGGGGAGAGACTGCTGGAGCTGTTCCTGCCTCTCACACGCCAAGACAACTTTGACAGCCAGTCCCCAAACAGTCTGTCTGTCTGTCTCTCTCTCTCTCTCTCTCTCTCTCTCTCTCTCTCTCTCTCTCTCTCTCTCTCTCTCTCTCTCTCTCTCTGTCTCTCTCTCTCTCTCTCTCTCTCTGTCTCTCTCTCTCTCTCTCTCTCTCTCTCTCTCTCTCTCTCTCTCTCTCTCTCTCTCTCTCTCTCTGTGTGTCTCTCTCTGTCTCTCTATTTGTCTATCCCTCTTCCTCCCCTCTTCAATCTTTCATGGCCTGCTTGATTGGGGAGATTCACAGCCAGCCTCGCTCAGCAGAAGCTGAACTCCACTGAAAGGCCAGGGGTATGGCTGGTGAAACACAACCATCACTGGGAAACACAGCCCCTGCCTTGCCGTCATTAATGATTCACACGCACACACACACACGCATGCACGCATACACACACATGCAGGCACACACAGGCACACACACGGGCACACACAGAAACACAAATGCACACCAGCACAGACAGAGATATTAATTAATTAACCCATCTAAAACAGAGGCGAAATGGAGCATGCTTAATTCATGCGTTTTGCTCCTGAATACAAGTTTATTTTCTAACATCTTGGTTTTTTTTGCCGCGCGCCTGGCTTGATTGATGCTTGATCGAGCAGAACGGTCATGGCTGGATGAAGTTTCAGTATCCTATCGAACATTTACGGTCACGTGGGGGTGATTTCTCTCTTTCTAGAACTGTGGTCCACCTGCGTGTAAACACGCGCTCCTCCTCTGTTGACAAAATAAACAAGTTGGCAGCTGCAGTGCATGCTGGGAAGGGCCACGGGAGACGGAGGCTTAGTTGAATAATGAAGAGGATTATTAGTTAACCTGCCAGAGAGGAGCCAAGGATCGATAGCTACGTCTGTCTCCGTGTTTCCCAAGATGTGCATCGGAGGAAAAGAGAGGTGGAGAGGCCGTGACATTTTATTATGGCGTGTGTGTCTGTGTGTGTAGAGAAGGTGTTGTTTGTGTGGAGTGGGGTTGTCTATGCTTGCATGTGCATTTGTCAGTGTGGGGGGTTGTGTGTGTCTGTGTGTGTGTGTGTGTGTGTGTGTGTGTCTAGCTCACCGCACACCGCAGGGTATTACATGTCGCTTCATGTAGCAGGAGTACAGTGCCGATTGTGGCTTCTCTGCCAAGATAGCGTAGGTTGGAGAGGACACACCTGTCACACACAGTTAGCTACTGAGGGAACACACACACTCTGACACACACACACACACGCTGACACCTTACTCCTCGATCTTTCATATCTCACCATCAGACATTTGCAGCGACACATTGCTTAGCTGACAGGATCACGTCAGTTCGTCACCAAACGTTCTGTCCGACAGGACGACCTGCAGCTGTTAATCAGGATGCACCACTCAGAAACCGGCTCACTCTGGTACTGATCGAGCCTCCTCACTTCCTGTCTGAGCATCATGGGAAGACTGTTCTCCTTGGGGGAAAAAGGGTGGGGGGGGATTTGAGATTTAGTGTCTGTCAGTTTAGTCTTGAAGTCTAACCGTTGGGACGAGACGAGGATGGAGCCCAAAACATCCATCCCTCCTTCTACCTCTCTCTCTCTCTCTCTCTCTCTCTCTCTCTCTCTCTCTCTCTCTCTCTCTCTCTCTCTCTCTCTCTCTCTCTCTGTCTCTCTCTCTCTCTGTCTCTCTACCTTCCTCTCCCTCTCTTTCCTCCAGCTCCCTGTTCTCTCTCTCTGTCTGGCCGTGTCACTTCACAGCCCACAAAGACAAACTTTCCAGAGAGCCGTGTGCTCGTGTGAGACTGACTACACACACCACAGTGTGAGGCTTAGATACCAGGGATGGAGCTGGAGAAAAGAGAGGTAGAGGGACGTACAGAAACAGAGAGAGAGAGAGGGAGAAGGAACTAGAAGAAAGACAGGGAGAGGGAAGGGAAGGCAGACAGTGAAAGATGCAGATATTGAGTAAGAGAGAGGGGTGGAGCAGACATAGAGAGGTGCAGAGAGAGAGAGAGGGGGGAGAAAGAGAGGGGAGAGAGAGAGAGAGAGAGAGAGAGAGAGAGAGAGAGAGAGAGAGCTGTATATATACATATGTGTGTGTATCTATTTACTTATTTATGTATTTATTTATACCGATTATTTGGCAACATTAATAATATACCAACTTGAATGATAATAACATAGATACAAGTTGTACACCTGTGTGGTGTAGCAACACGTATGTATATGTTACTGTAAACTGCCGTGTAAGTCTCTCTGTATGTAAGTGTATGAAATATAAATATATATAAGGCCATGATTTACATTGATTAATATTTCTGTAATTCTACCGTTGCTTTGGCAATATGAACAATTGTTGTTTTTCATGCCAATAAAGCCCTTTGAACTGAACTGAGAGAGAGAGAGGGAGAGAGGGAGGGAGGGAGGGAGGGAGGGAGGGAGGGAGGGAGGGAGGGAGGGAGGGAGGGAGGGAGGGAGGGAGGGAGGGAGGGAGGGAGGGAGGGAGGGAGGGAGGGAGGGAGGGAGGGAGGGAGGGAGGGAGGGAGGGAGGGAGGGAGGGAAGAGAAAGAGAGAGAGAGAGAGAGAGAGAGATGAGAAAGAGAGAGATGAGAAAGAGAGAGAGAGAGAAAATGTTCATTTCAATGACCTCCATGCGACACGGTTCCAGTGTTGTCATGGCAGCCATCTTTGTTTGAGCTGATTCCACAGCAATTACAAGGGTTGTTTGACTTCAGATATGGAGTTACTTTTTTATGACTTTGAAAACACAAACAGACAGAGTATATGTGGACTCCCAGACCAATGCCGGTCCTGTATAAACAGTGTTTGTGGTCCACTTTGGTCAACCAGTGCTAATGTTCCCCGCAGCCTACCCTAGCTGTGCGATGAGAAGTCTGTATTTGCCTTCATGCTGTGTGGTCCCTCTGTAGGCAATGTGGTGTTTGTGATTGCCGTGACACCATCTGTTAGCCTTACAATGGGAGACGTGCCAGAAACATGGTGTACATACATGATCTGCCAAGAACCGAACATGTGGCTAATAACTTGAGGGTCATGTTTACTGTATGAGCCCTGCTTTGTTTTGATAAAGAGACAGAGACATTGATAACCATGACGTGCTTTATGTGTGTGTGTGTGAGTGTGTGTGTGTGTGTGTGTGTGTCTGTGCATGCCTACGTAGTGCATTTGTGTATGTGAATGCATGGTGCTGAGTGTTTGTGTGCGTGTGTAAATGTGTGTTCTGCGAAAGTGTCTGTCATGTGTGCGTGTGAATGTGTGTCTATACTGATCGCGTGTGTGTCCATGCTGCCTGTGCTTGAGCATGGGTGGGTGTGTGTGTGTGTGTTTGTGTGTGTGTGTGTGTGTGTGTGTGCGTGTGCACCCTGACAGTTCCAATAGATCCACACGGTGCCCTTTCTAACCCATCAATGAGACGTCTCCGAGACACTCTCAGCCCTCTCGTTGCCGGGTTCTGATTGGACCGCAGAGCACCGCTGACATTTCCCACCCAGCTATTTGCGACCTGAGGGGCAATGTCGTGCCGGCGACATAATTTCCTGTGCGGGGCGGGGGGGCATCATTAGACAACTGTAGCCCTCAGGTTCCTGTCAGCTGGTTTTGGAGTCCGAGTGACGTACGAGGAGGAACAGGGGGAGACTGAGGATTTTGATTTAAATGGTCGGAACCGTCGACCCACCCCCCCCCACCACCACCTCACTTCTCTGCCTTTCCATGATCAGTGGTCACTTACAGGCTGTTGTGGGTTCAGAATTTGTTCTCCCTCCATCCCTCCATCCCTCCGTCATCTTCACCAGTGCCTCTCTACTCCAGCTCCTGCCCACATCCCAGAATGCTCTTCATCCGACACCCAGGCTCAAATGTGTGAAGCTATCTTTAAATTCACTTCATATGCAAGGTCGCTTGCGTTCTCCCTCTCTTCTCACTATCTCTCTCTCGCTCTCTCACTCCTCCTCTCTCACCACCTCCCACACTTTCCTTTTCTCACATTGTCACCCCCTCCCCCCCTTTCTCTGTTGAGACCTGTTATCAGTATGCTAATGGAGTTCCTCAGCTAAGAAAGGAAGCTGGTTAACAATTCACATCAGGTTCTGGAAGCACGCCGCTACAGGGACCAACATTTCAAAGCGAGCAGGAACCCAGGCTCGCATGCACACTGCACACACACACACACTGCAACACACACACTGTTACCCAAACACACTGCACACACGTGTACAAAAAGTGGGCCTCCGAAAATAGGCGTCCCCGTGGAGACGGGAGGGGTGTGTGCAGCCCCTCGGGCGTGTCTGATGTGGAGGCGAGGCTGTGTGTGTGTGTGTATGCCGGCTTCGCAGGAAGGAACGTTTTCAGGAACCGTTTCCTGGGCAGGGGTGGGGAAACGACAAGGCTTGTTTCCGACTGCTGAGAGGGCCCCTCACATCCGCAGAGGAGGACGCAACCTGTCCTGATACCTCACCCATACCCCCTCACCCCCACCCTGACATCCCTCACCCCCTCACCCCCACCCTCACATCCCTCACCCTCACCCCCACCCTCACATCCCTCACCCTCACCCCCCCACCCTCACATCCCTCACCCTCACCCCCACCCTCACATCCCTCACCCTCACCCCCTCACCCCCACCCTCACATCCCTCACCCTCACCCCCACCCTCACATCCCTCACCCACACCCCCACCACCAAATGTCCTCCCCCAGGTTTACTCCTACAAAGCAGCAGCAATCAGCCCCCCCCCCCCCCCCCATGCTCCTATACTGCCGCTGTACAGCTGCTTCTCTCAGGCCCTGCTCTCTGACAGCGTGTAGCTACCGCAGTAACCTCGTGACCTCGTGTGCTGTTTCCATCTGTCAGAGCACGGGAGACTGTGCCGCGATGAGACAGGTGCCCCACACACCTGGTGAGCCGCAGCTAAACACGCCCTGTAGGCTGTGTGTGTGTGTGTGTGTGGGCGTGTTTTACGTGTGTACATATCCACATGTGTGTGTGTTTGTTGTCTTTCCATCCGTGTGTGTTTGTGTGCGTCGGAATTCACACAAGTCACACAAGTTGAGGGGAGTTACATAACACACACACACACACACATTCCAGTTGGTGATATGAGCTCTTCACACCCTCCCCGTACACAGCCTCGCCAGCTGAGCCGAGCCTGACAGCATCGCATCAACGCGCCGCAAATAGCCCGCTGACTTGATGATGATATGAATTATAAAGTCAGCCCTCAAAGCCCGCCAAAGAGGAACAGTTCTTCATGTCCCATGTCTTCTAGACACATGTGAAATACAGGACAATGAAAACATCTAGATAGAGTTCTTATAGGTGCAGGCAACAGCACTGGGGTGGAGGAAGCATCACACACACACACACACTCTAACACACACACTAACACACACACTAACACACACACTAAAACACACACACTAAAACACACACACTAACACACACGCTTATGTGCAATTGCTACCGTGCTTCTATTGATACTTTGAAGTCCAAACGGGAACTTTAAAACTACACTTCCCAGAATCCCATCCCGGGAATTCGCTTAAAGTTTGTGGCCGGTGAGGGGGATTTCTACTGCCCTTGGCACAAATTAACACACTTGTATGGAGCTAGATACATATGAACGGCTTGGTTATTTCGTTTGAAGTTGACAGTCGTATTTGATTTTTATTAGAGAGAGACCGAGAGAAAGGGAGGGAGCGGGGCTGTAGATTAAGAAATAGTTGGAGGTAGAGGGAGGAGAAGAAATAGAGATGTCTATGTCACTGTTTTTTACAGAAGTTCTGGGTGGCATAATAAATGAATATCGATGAAACATTCTGTCCTCTCACCAGAGTAATAAATCACCATTTACCATGCAACATTTACACCGATTGGAAGATACACACAAGCGGAGAGGAGACTCAAATGATGGTCTGCTGCGTCCCATAGTAACCATGATATTGGCCTAGAAAGACTTTGGAGGGAACATTGATCACACCTGTGAGACTGTGGACACACAGTACAGCACATGCATCAGGCTATTGATCACAGCTCGGAAGAACGAGACCTGATCTCCACAGACCCCCTCTCTACAGAGGAAACCACACCCGTACAAGGGTTATTGATCTGTTTGCTTAAATCCACGCGTGCTCCCAATCCCTGCCGATGACGCTGGTGTGTAAAAAACACAACTAGAAGACGAGCAGAACCATGATGAAATAACTGTCCAGTCTGAAGTTCCGAAGTGCTTTTCTGTACAGTCGATAGTCTTCGGTTTCTCTGAGTAGCTCTCCTCCGTTGCCAAGGATCCTGTGCATCCAATAATAATCCCCCCTACTGTAACAGAATTGTGTTTACATTAGCTTTCATAAATCTCTGCTGGATACCTCAGCGTGGGCTGTTCAGATCCCTATACACACACACATGCGCACACATACACACACACAGTCAGGTAGACAGACGCAGACTCAAATCCATAGACACACACACACGTGCGCGCACACACGCACACACACACATGCAGGTAGACATACACAGACACAGACACACACGTGTACGCATACACTGACAAATACAGTGCTTGTGCCTGCACTCACCCACACGCATACACACAGGAACACACACATTCACACTGTACACACAGGCACACACACACACACACTCACACACACACACCTAACTGCAAGAATACACTTACTCCTGTACTCCATAAGAATACATGGCTATTTTACTGGCTGGGCTCCGAGATAAAAGTCTGAATCGATAGAAAGTGGACCCGAGTTCACTGTGAACCTGTCGGCCTGTCCCGCGTCCCATTCCGTTCCCTTTGAGCTGAGAACAACTCCCTGTGCCGCGTTCATTTGCATGAGCAACCAGGAAGCAACTGGACATTGCGAAGCTCATTTCCCTCCCACTGTCTCGTGAAAGGGGGATGTGGCAGGTGTGTGGGCTCGATAAGGATCTGACGAGGCTAATGTACGCAGGATGTTGCAGCGCTGTGTCTGCAGGCGCCCCGCGTTATCGCACCTCTGTTATGGGAAGGAGCGTTGCTACTGGCTCGTTCCTCTGGTTTACCTGAGGAAGATTAGACGGGCTGTTTGGGTGACGGCTGCACCGGCTCATATGGGAGTGGGTCAGCCATGTCAAACACACACACACACACACACACACACACTGACAACACAGCCCTTTCTGTGTATCTGTGAATTACACGCCAGTCGCCGTAGTGTCACATCAGTGTTTTTGAGATTGAGTTTTACTATGCAGTTCTCGCAATTAATACCTGGCTCCCGTTTTGCATTTCTCACCTGCAAATAGGAGATTACTGTGTGAGAGGAATTAGTTTGTTTTAGAACGTAAGAACTCTTAAGCACACACACACACACACACACACACACTGGCACTTTCTTTCTCTCTCTCCCTCCCCTCTCTCTCTCTCTCTCTCTCTCTCTCTCTCTCTCTCTGTGTCTCTGTCTCTGTCTGTCTGTCTCTCTCTCTCTCTCTCTCTCTCTCTCTCTCTCTCTCTCTGTCTCTCTCTCTGTCTCTCTCTCTGTCTCTCTCTCTCTCTCTGTCTCTCTCTCTCTCTCTCTCTGTCTCTCTCTCTCTGTCTCTCTCTCTGTCTCTCTCCATCTCAGGAGGGAACGCCAGTATTTTGTCTGCAGCAGCAGTTCTAGAGATAAGGAGGTTCATGTGCGTGGTTGGAAATAGGACGTCAAATGCAGGCAGGGTAATGAGAAGACCTGCGAGAGCTAACCTGCTGTAATAGCCTGTGAACGGAGAGGTAGCAGGTGTGCTAGGGTTAGGTTGTTCATCTCTGTCCTGGATCTGTAGGCTAGCGTTCTGTCCCTGATTAAAAAGCACCATCTCTGTGTCTGCTCGTGTAGCCTGGCGTTCCCGGTGTTCGCACGCACGCACACAGCCGACACACGCAGCAACACACACACACACACACACACACACACACACACAGCAACACACACACAGCCAAACACACACAGCAACACACACAGCAACACACACAGCAACACACACACGCTCACACACACACAGAGGTCAACGATGCAAATACGAACACGCAGTCCCTCTACTATATTGCTCTCATTTTTCCATTCCGACCCTCTCTCCGTCGAGGACAGAATATTGAGCGCTGCCTTTCCTCACCGTCCACGGAGGACGTTTGGAGAGCCTTCTTCAACCCCTGCCAGGCTGTCTGGATGGCTGCTGTGCAGCAGCTCCAGTATAACCCCTTTCTGCATGAAAAGCCCCTCCACACACTGTCCATGAGGCGGGTAACTGGATGGAGCCCACCACTGCCCTGGGGGAAGAAGTCTCTGTCGATCAGACCGCTTGCTAGTCCTTCAGTCTGTGTATTGACTCTGGGATGGGTTTTCGTATGTGCACTGGTCTATTGTGTGACTTCACACAGACAGGAGAACAATGCTGTTTGTGTGCGGGCCTGGACGTGTGTGTCCGGGAGTGTGTGTGAGTGTGTGTTTGTGAGAGTGTGTGATTGGGTCTGTGCGTGTGTGTGTGTGTGTGTTGGGAGGACAGTGCTAGACAGACGAGCATGCCTCCAGAGGATTATGATCCACTGAGCACGGCTGTGGAAAAATGTATCAGTGTGGAAAAGAAATCATTTCCCACCATCTCCCTTTTTCTGTCTTCCCCTCTCCCTCGCTCGCTCTATCCATCTCTCTCTCTCTTTCTTTCTGTCTACCCTCTCTCTCTCTTTCTCCCTCCCTTCACGGCCTCGCTCTACCCTTCCCCCTTACTCCTCCCTCCCTCTCTCTCTCCCCCTCCTCTCTCCCCCTCTTACACCCCATCTCTCTCTCTCATGCCACCTTGTCTCTCCCACCCCCTCTGCCCCCCCCCCACCTCCTCCCTCTCTCTCCCCCCTCAGCTGAAATCGTCTGTGTGACTGAAGTTGCCCTCAGACACATTCCTGGCTCGTCACATCCAACCAGTCTTCCCGACCTCTCTGGGAGGCAGTGGGGAACATTGGTGATGTCACGCGCTCTGTTTGTAAACGGCTCTGTTCACCAGAGTGACAAGCCAACACACCACACAATCCATGTACTATGTAAATGGTACAGATACAGGGATTCTCCTCCACTGATTGCAAAATGGAGCTCTGGACAAAAAAAAAAAAAAACTTTTTCCCCCCCGACTCAAGTGTGCATACACCAACACGTGCACACACACACACAGACACGCCAATACACATCCAGAGGAACGCACACTGACAGACACACACACGCAAACAAATGAAAACACAAGACGATACAGATTGCACACACAAAGACACACACGTGCGCGGACAAACGCGCGTGCCCACAAAGCGGGGGGAGATCGCTGGGCGTCTTCGCCGAGCATCCTGTGGCTTTGCACACACACACACACACACACTCCGACGTGAATGAATCTTGGAAGGGCAGGTCTAGCTCTGGTGTTGAATGTTATCTTGCCAGGGATCCGCGCTGCAGACATTTCTATATGTCGGTACAGTGTGTTTACAGGGATGTGATCTCTGTCAGTCACGCTCCTGTTCAAACCCCTGGATGTGTCTAAAAGCTGCTGAGCCAGCTGACTGTCTGACCTAGGAACATGAACACCCTGGCTTTACACACATCCGGGGTGAAGCTTTGGGGCGGAAACATGCGTGTGGATTTGTGTAGGGGGGGGCGTGGGTGTGCATGTGTGTCTTGATGTGTGCGTTTGTGTGAGTGGGGAGGTGTTTGTGTGTGTGGGGGGGCAGGTGTTTGGGTGTGTGTTTGTGTGTGTGTGTGTGTGTGGGGGGGGGCAGGTGTTTGGGTGTGTTTGTGTGTGTACGTGGTTGATTCACCCGCGGTCCTCCTAAGCCGTCAACAACTCGCCCCCACACCCAAACTTCTGAGAACACATTGCTTGATTGCTAATCATCTTCAAGCCTGTGGCTCGCCTGTCCTGATTCTCACCCCGGCCCGTCTCAGACAAATTGAATCAATTAAACACGCTTTTGCCGACTGCTGTTGTTGCTTCCAGGAGATTAGGCTTTGAAGTCCAAACCAAATAAATAAATAAAACCTCAGATTGAAATGGAAAAACTCAATTAAGCAGTCCCTTCTGACCGGGTGGTTGCGATCCGGGGTGCGTGCGTATTCAGCACGGGCTGACACGTGATCCACCTTTAATGTGATCACCAAATATTATATCTCCATACAGAAGGGTGACAGTAGCCCACCCAGGGAAAATTAGTTTTGGATTAATGCCTGAGTGGTGGAGAGTGTGGAGTGTGTGGCGGTCGGTGTCGCAAATCATATCTCACCAGAAACTGTGATCGTACCGTTTTTTTATTATAATATACAATTTACATATCTGGTCTGACTTCATAGCGTATACGATAGGAGCAGCCGCAATGAATCGATTCCTCCTTGACTTAGTCATCAAGGAAGGTGGGAGGCCAGTGAAAAGAAAGGACAAGAATGGAAGGAGAGAAAAAGGTAGGAAAGGCTGTAGGGGGAGAGTTAGTCTTGTGTCGATTCTACCAGGTAATGGACCTTTTAGCATGGAAATCAGAGGGTGGGGGATAAGGACTGCCATTAAACAGCTCCAGAGTGGATCCTGGGGGAAGCCAAGCCTTAATCAGTAATATTTCACATAGAAGACATCACCCTTTTATATATACTGCTTCCACATTGATCCACACTGGTGCGAGTGCTGCCTAATTGGACAGAGAGGCTGAGAGAGTGCTGCAGGAGGAGGAGGAGGATGAAGAGGCGAAGAAAGGGAGGGGAGGAGAGGGGCAAAGAAGGAGGATGAGTAGGAGGGGGGAGTAGGAGGGGGGCGGGGACGGGTGGGAGGAAGTTTGAACAAGAACAATGAGGGGAACGAGAAGTAGGCGGTGGAGGAGGAGGAGTAGGAGGAGGAGGTGGAGGAGGAGGATGATACAGAGGTAATTGTCTCAGGGATTGCTTTGGGCCACAGCCCGCTGAGGGCAGTGTGGAGTTACAGTACATGTGATCTGTTACACACCATACACCCCCCCCCCCCCACACACACACCCTCAACCCCTCAGGGAGACTCTGAGGAGCCTTGTTACTGGCTGCATGACTGCTGCGGCTCACACTGATCAAATACTACTTATGTTTCACAGGATGTTGGCCACCATTTTGTATTCTTCGGGGATTTCCAATGATTTTGTACCAATGAGACAATACTTTCAGTTTCTAATTAAATCTAATCCTTCCTTAATACTGTCTGTAATGCCATTAGTGTGTTTACAAATCCTGGTACCAAATGCACATTAATTCATGCTAAAGGTCCTCTTTTCTGATGAATGAACGCATTAACTTACAGAGTGTAACGTACATCATATCCAAACTTGTATTTTGAAGAAAAAAAAAACAGCCGTTTTTTTGCAGTCTGTTTAACAGTCTAGCAGCATATTATTCATCCCCACACCACTGCGTATTATCATTTTATCCATATATCGGCTGTATTTAATTTGATATATGGATTTTAAAATGTCTGCCTCAAAATTGAATTCACAGAATTATACCTTGCGTTGCGTCCTTTAAATTGACTCTTTGGAGCAATAACTCCTGTTTTATTGCAGAAAACTATTAAATTCTTAAATGCGCAGGCTTGTTAGTTTTGCATGTTAAGCTTTGAGGGAATACTGCAATTCGAGCCAAGTTCTAAAGTATTCAAGTTGGAATATTATAAGTCTCAAGTGCCAATGTCCCTCATGAACTTCAAACCTTTTGCAAAAGTTCACCTTTTAATCTGTGTAGTTAAGTACATTCAAACCCTCCAAAGGGAATTCCTGTATTCCACTGAAAAGCACTGTAACACCCAGAGGTGCAGCAGATATTCCCATCACCGATATCTGCTAATCAGCACAGTTCTCAGAGCAGATTGGCTCCATCATCTGACTCTTGCGCACGGCTGGAACCAACACATGCTTGCCGTCCAACATTCTGAACCGGAACTTTCCCACCTCCGTTCACTAAACTCCGACTGACCGACTCCTTACGTTCCTCAAAGCACCTCGCCATGCTCATCCTTGGGTCTTCTCGTGGTCTCCTCCAGGGTTCCTGAGCACAGGGGACCAGGCAGCCAAGGGGAACTACGGTCTCCTGGACCAGATCCAGGCCCTGAGGTGGACCAGCGAGAACATCGCCTCCTTCGGAGGAGACCCCCTGCGGATCACCGTGTTTGGGTCCGGGGCCGGGGCCTCCTGCGTCAACCTGCTCACCCTGTCCCACTACTCTGAGGGGAACCGCTGGAGCAACTCTACCAAAGGTAGGAGGAGAAACGGCGCCAGCTTGGGTTGCAGTGCATTCTTCAGGGGTTTGTAGTCTAGGGCTTGTTTTCGAAAGTCATCAACTTTTTCCTTTCGGTTTCTCTTTGTTTGGCTTCCCTCCCTCCCCTCCCTCGTTCGTCGTCTTTCTCTCTCAGCCTGGCTTTATCTGTCGATCTCTCTGCTTAGATCCTTTTGCGAGTCATGGCCCTCTGTCCTCTCATCCATATCTTCAGTGAATGAAAACCCAAGGGCCTCACATCCACACATATCTCTATATTCCTATTGTCACACTCTCCTCTTTCAATCTGTTTTATTTTATTCTCTCTCATTTAATAGAGCGGAGAACATTGAAAGTCTGACATTTGAAATCTTAGCTGTGTAGTATTGTCTAGTGCTCTGCAGTATGGAATCAGCTAAGCACTTGCTCAGACTAACAATGTCATAAAATCTAAACTTGCCCTCCTTCTCAGCTCTATGACAGACCCTCTTTAGGTCTGGAAAAGTATATTTTGCACATCTTGATCTATTTCTCCCCGCCTCCCTCTCTATTTCTCTCTCCCCCCCCCCCCTCTCTCTCCTCTCTCCCCCCCCCTCTCTCTCTCCCTAGGTTTGTTTCAAAGGGCCATTGCCCAAAGCGGCACGGCTCTCTCCAGCTGGGCCGTGAGTTTCCAGCCCGCCAAGTACGCCCGCATGCTGGCCAGGAAGGTGGGCTGCAACCTGCAGGACACGCTGGACCTGGTGGAGTGCCTTCAGAAGAAGCACTACAAGGAGCTGGTGGAGCAGGACATCCAGCCGGCGCGCTACCACATCGCCTTCGGCCCCGTCATCGACGGCGACGTCATCCCCGACGACCCCCAGATCCTGATGGAGCAGGGCGAGTTCCTCAACTACGACATCATGCTGGGCGTCAACCAGGGCGAGGGCCTGAAGTTTGTGGAGCTCATCGTGGACAACGAGAACGGCGTGCAGGCCAACGACTTCGACTACGCCGTGTCCAGCTTCGTGGACGACCTGTACGGCTACCCGGAAGGGAAGGACATCCTCCGGGAGACCATCAAGTTCATGTACACCGACTGGGCCGACCGCCACAACCCGGAGACGCGGAGGAAGACCCTGCTGGCGCTGTTCACCGACCACCAGTGGGTGGCCCCGGCCGTGGCCACCGCCGACCTCCACTCCAGCTTCGGCTCGCCGACATACTTCTACGCCTTCTACCACCACTGTCAGACGGAGCAGGTGCCGCCGTGGGCCGACGCGGCGCACGGCGACGAGATCCCCTACGTGTTCGGCCTGCCCATGATCGGACCCACCGAGCTGTTCCCCTGCAACTTCTCCAAGAACGACGTGATGCTCAGCGCCGTGGTGATGACCTACTGGACCAACTTCGCCAAGACCGGGTAAGACCCCGCAGAGAGATGGGACGCACTGCGTCATTGGAGTCAGGGAGTCAGGTGGATGAGCGGTTAGGGATTTGGGCTAGTAATCAGAAGGTTGCTGGTTTGATTCCCCCGATGCCAAATTATGTTGTGTCCTTGGGCAAGGCACTTCACCCTCGGGGAGAATGTCCCTCTACTTACTGTAAGTGTCTCTGGATAAGAGTGTCTGCTAAATGACTAAATGTAAATGTAATGTCATTAAACAGGACGATTTAATAGCACGGAATGGAAGATGCTCTTTATTTTCTGCCGTTTTTTATATTGTCTGGATTCTGCTGCAAAGAAAAACACAATCCATCATGTGCAAAAGCGTCATGCTTACATTTGTCTCCAAAAGTAAACATTGCCGATTTCTCGCCTTCTGTGGTCGAATGAGGCATCCCAGGCGAGAACCGTTCAATCTGTATTCCATTCAAGTTTCCACCAGGGAAAGTCAAACACGTAATTAGTGAGGTGGCCTGAAGAGTGACACTATCAATTGTACAGAATTAAAATCCTTTTTTTTTTTTACCCACACAGTGCCTTTAAGCATGTATTCATGGAGGTAATTGTTTTTTGGAACATAATGGAGAACAATGTCCCTTTCTGTCAGCAGTTAGACAGCCTCAGAGGAACTGAAGCACACTTATGATCTACATATAGAACATGAAAGTGCCATAGAGCCCAGATTACCTGTGGGATGAATGTCACCCTTCTGAATGGTCAAGACGCTTTACGATATGGTCCTGCTAGTTTGAAATACCATCCTGACATTCTGGCTTCTTTGCACAAGGGGCTGCCTTGCATGTAATATAAGACAATGTAAAATACAGTGGACTATACACTTAGGGTTTAATGCATAGCTTTATAAAGTCGTTGTTTCAGATGCGTTGTGTACGGTGAAGGGTAGTAAAGTGTTTTTCATCCGTGATCTTAGTACCAACGTAATGTTTATAGGTTTGAATTTGCAGATGTACTTCAATTGTTTATGAATTGTAAGCCATCCAAACCGAAATACAGATGAGAAACGCAGTGTCGCCTCACAAGTAGATCCTCACGCTTTTCCTCTTGTCCTCCTCCTCCTTTACGCAGCGACCCCAACCAGCCCGTGCCTCAGGACACCAAATTCATCCACACCAAGCCCAACCGCTTCGAGGAGGTGGCTTGGACCCGCTACAACCAGAAGGACCAGCTGTACCTTCACATCGGCCTGAAGCCTCGCGTCAAGGAGCACTACCGCGCCAACAAGGTCAACCTGTGGCTGGAACTGGTGCCTCACCTCCACAGCCTCAACGAGGTCACCCAGCTCATCCCCACCACCACCAAGGTGCCCCAGCCCGAGTCGCCGCCCAAGCCCCCCAAGAAGGCTCCGGTCACCAAGCGTCCCAACCCCACGTTCTTCCCCACGGAGACCCACGACAGCCACAACCAGCCCGTGCTGCTCGACCAGAGGGACTACTCGACGGAGCTGAGCGTCACCATCGCCGTGGGCGCCTCCCTCCTCTTCCTCAACATCCTGGCCTTCGCCGCCCTCTACTACAAGAAGGACAAGCGGCGGCACGACGTCCACCGGCGCTGCAGCCCCCAGCGGAGCACGGCCAACGACCTGGCGCACACCCAGGAGGAGGAGATCATGTCCCTGCAGATGAAGCACACGGACCTGGAGCGCGACTGCCACGGGGACGCCATGCACCCCCACGAGGTGGTTCTCAGAACTGCCTGCCCGCCCGACTACACGTTGGCCATGCGGCGCTCGCCGGACGACATCCCCCTCATGACCCCCAACACCATCACCATGATCCCCAGCACCATGCAGGGCCTGCAGTCCTTGCACAACTTCAACAACTACCCGGGCAGTGGGCAGAACAACACGCTGCCACACCCGCATTCACACTCCACCACCAGGGTATAACCTCCACACGAGGGGAAGGATGGATGCCGAAACACACACACACACACACTCACCTACACACACACACATACGCGTGTGCCGTGCCGCGTACAGTACGAGAACTGACTACCAGAGCTGATTACCCAGCAGGAAACTCAACACAGGTGGAATACAGGAATTCTGCTTTTGCCCTGTGAATACAGTACCTAAGGGAGTACTTACAGGATTTTTTGTCGGGGCCGACGATTTTGTTTTGTAGAAAAGAGGATACAAGAAAAAAAATCTAAAATAAACATTGCAAAAAAACAAAAACATTTCAGACTAAATAAAGAAAAAAGGAAAAAAATAACTGACAAAGGATATTTTAGTTCTGATATTGCTACAAAACAAGGTCAGCGTTTTTTGTTTCCAGGGATAAATATCTACTTTGGATCTTTTGAAAAAGATTGTTTTCATGGTGTTATCTGAAAAGGACCCCAGACCTCCGAGCTTTGGAGGCAGGGGCTGCTTTGTAAATGAAAGAAAACATATTGCTTTTCTGTGGCGTCAAACGATAAATGACTCTTTCCGGAGCTAAGACGAGATGTTGACCAACCAATTTAAGGCATGTGTCTCAGCCAATGAAGGCAATGTAAAATATGACAAAAACAATAGCGAGTGAAGGAGGAGCGAACTCTGTAACAGAATATGCACAATGGAGAAGACATTTTCGAAAATGTCTTAGATTCTTTTCATCCTTTTATTTTTATTGAACTATTTTATTGTAAAGAACCTATTTACATATCTAGATATGTACATCAAGCACCAATGCTGTTTAAAGCCTCTTCAGAAGGGGTCGTCGAAACCGCAAATTTGCCAGGATGAAAATGGACGGGGATTGACTTGCAGTTCTAGTTACAGCTTCGTCACACAAGTGCTGTCTATACCGAGAACTGGACGACAACAAACAGGACACTGGAATATTTTTAGCACGACGCGCATGACAATTTATCTGCTTGATGGCTGCTCCGCTGATAAAGTCATAATTAAGAATAATTTTCATCCCCATTGGATTCGTTTTTCGAAAGAACACTACTCCTGATTGGCCGACGGAACCCACGGGATTATGGGAAATGTAGTGTTGTGGGTATTTGGGTCTGGGGTCATATCATGGGACAGTGTGGGGCAGAGGGAGGGTGGGGACATGGTAAAATAACTACAGTGCATACACAATATAGCTTGAGTGAACCTGGATATAAGGACTAGTTTTGTACTATGTGTGTTGGTACTACTTTTTGATAGTGGTGAATCACTCACTGTTTTGGAGAGCCCTACCAAAGGGAACCTTCATTGTAATTTCAGTTTGGATCAATGTTCTTTGCTATTATACATATTGGTTTTTCTCTTCACTCCTCTCCGTCTTGCTACTAGTCAAAACCCACCTTACCATAGAGAGGTAATTACCTGCACTGTTGTTCCATTCATCTTTCTTTTGTTTAACTTGTAGCTGGGGGGGGGGGTTCTGTATGAACAATCGCTAAACATTAAAACAGCCCATAGATATAAAGGCAGGGAAGGCATATGTGGAGGGGAGGGGGGGATTGGTAGGAAAAGGGAGATGGAAGATCCTCTCGACTGCATATGTCACCCCCCCCCCACCCACCCCCGCCCGCCCGCCCGCTCTTATTATCCTTTGGTCGTTTTTTCTGTGGCGCTGTTTAAAGATTCATGCGTATAAATGTGTAATTGAAGAGAGGAGGCACTGGCCTGACAGGCTGGATTAGCTGAACCTCTCATCCCGCGCTCTCCCTCACCTAACAGCAGGTGGAGGACATGAGGGAGTGGAGAGCAAAAGAGAGAGAGAGAGAGAGCAAGAGAAAGAGTGTGGAGAGAGAGATAAGAGAGAGTTCAAGAGAAGAAGCGGAGTTGGGAGAGAGGTGGAGAGAGAAAACGAGAGAGAGATATAGATAGATGGAGACAGCGAGAAAGACGGCGAGTGAGAACGAAAGAGAAAGAGGCAGCGAGAGGTAAACATCCCAGAAGTCCCAGCATGCACCTGTCCTCGGAGGCCTCATCACCGCAGACAGGGAGATCCGTCTTAGGCTTTCTCCGCAGCACCGCTCACAACCCGGCCTGCTACCCTGACCTCGTCTCGCACCCAGTAATTACCTCGGCCCTCACCTTTCCTTGTGTCTCATTTGGGGCCTCAGACCGTGGACTTTCTCACCTCTTTCTTTGTCTCGGGACTCCCGGTTTACTTGGCTCTATAGCATGGTTCACCCGCAGAGCCCCGCCTCCCGCGTCACACTGTCGAACGACACACCTGTTAGCGTGTGAATGTGGTGGGCCTGGCGTACCTTTGCAGGCCGTCCCGCGAAGTAACAACACCACCCAGTCTGCCCCGAGACACACAAAAACAAACACCTCTCCGACACACACACTCCCCCCTCCTCTCCCCTAGAGCAGCTTCACTACGACAGCTAACGGTGCTAGCCCGAGCCGCTAGGACCTGTTGGTGAAAATGCAAACCGCTACCGTCAGACTTTCGAGTCACTGGCGGGGGGAAAACGGTGCTTCGTGTGACGGACCGAGAGAGGGACGCGTGGTCGGGTAGTACGCGTTCGCCTGGAGCGGAGCCAAAACGACTCTGTTCCTTCATTGTGAACGCCTTAAAATCACACGCTGCTTCCCCTCCCCCTGTCTCCTGTTCTGCCCCTTGAACAGTAGGGTCACAGGTGCTGTGGGGGAGAGAGGGGGGAGAGGACGGGAGAAGGGGGGGGTGAGCCAAACCTGTTAGACGCACGGGGAGCAATAGACGGGAAGTTGTTGGACTTGACAAGTCGACAAAGTTGTCCTGGGAGAGGGACTGCTCCAGGTGTGTGAAACTAGAACAAACCAACACTTTACAGCCAACACATTGTAATCCCCTCCATCCCCTGCCAACACACACAGACACACACACACACACATACACACACTCCTTTTACCTGGAGTGTGAATGTGCATAGGGGTAGCTCAGAATTACTTCTTCTCTCTCTTTCTTTCTCTCTCCCTATTGCCCCCCCCCCCCCCCCTTCGCCGCTCTCCGCCCTGGAGCTCCCAAGCCGTGGTTTTAAATCTTAAAAGGGGGTGACGGTATCTTTCCCCAGTGTTCAACCAACCAGGTCATGTGACTTAAGCCTGTTCTGTGTTAAGAGGAGGGACAAGCATTGTGAATGAATGTAAAGCAATGAGTGCCATTTTCTAAAACCACAACATACAAACAAACAGCTACTGTACAAGATCTAGATGGATCTAACAAGGTGTTCTCGGGTCTGTTAAAAGGTGTATGCTCTTTCAGTGTTTCTGTGAAAGGGGCGCTATGTGAGTGGGTTTGGCATTTGTAATGTAGACTATTTGTCACTTGTCTTTCTTTCTGGTTAAATAGTAATTACTCTTCTGGAGCACAATAAATGATTTTAATAAGCTGAACAACAAGGCTTATTGACCACTCTTTATTTACCCTGTTCATGTTTGTTCACAATATTGGTTTATTTCAGGACAGCCAAAAGCTAAGGTGTGAATCAAACCCTGGTCCTCCTTCATGAAAGATATGGAAGGCAACAAAGAAATGAAATGCCCAAGGATAATCAAAACACTGAATCGACTTCAAATCACATCACCCTACCAGACTTAAATTCCACAAAATATAAATATCCGTTGTTGTTCATATACAGCATTTGGAGTCAAATTATTTAATGCTGCAAAAAGTACAATTTCCACACTATTTTTTTGTGGATTAGGAGTACTGTGTAAGTCCATTCACAATGTGAAATAAATGTGCTGAAAAGATATGAGAAAATATAAAGGGTGCAAATGAGGACAGTGAAAACATGGCGATGTTTGATTTCATAAACTGCATTCTCTTATTTATGCAAATACGTGGGCTACATCTGGTGTTTGTACTATTTAGAGCCTTCAAAAGCCTTCCCAACCCATTTAATGGAGGTTAGGATGTTACTGTATGTTTCCTCTGATCATTTTATTAGAAGTAGGTTTCCAAGAATTTGGCATTTACTTTCATGCTAATTGGAAATCAATCAAGTTTTGTGGACAACGGAAACGGTGACATTTCTACTTCTTGGCAGCGATTAGAAACCAATTATAGCCGTGCCTGACTGGCATTTGGGAACACTGTGTGTATGTGTGTGTCTGAGAGAGAGTTGTGTGTGTGTGTGTGTGCGCGCGCGCGAGCCCGCGCGGTGGTGAGGAGGATAAATACAGATCTGTTTACACTGCCTGTCTGACCAAGGGCGCTAATGCAGCTGCGAGCCAGAGACGTTCCAGTCCTGCAACGATGAGGCTTCCTTATTTACCATCATGAAGCAGCTCCTCTCTACCAAATAACTTATATTCTTCTACACTGTTTCTACCAACAATTGAACACATACTCTTTCCTTTGCCACCTCTGTCTGATCTCGCCGCTCGCTCTTTTCTCCCAACGGCCGTTTAGAAAGCATTTCATAACATTCGATAATTGCTGTGCGCGTAAGTAAAATGTTAAAAAATGATGTCGCCATGTGATTTATTCATTTTGTAAAAAGTACATGACCTTAATTTAGGCTATATTTGTTCGGAGTATGGGATACGAATGTGTAAGCTACAACACAAAGTAAGTAAATCAAGCAATGACAGTTCAATCAAGCGACAGCGTGTGTTAGCATATTAGAGAATGTCAAATAAACACCTGTGTGTATTAAGTGACATTCAGTTGTAGTCAATTTGATACTGGAGTGTGGCCAAGTTTCATCAGCTACTCTTTTGTCAACACGTGCAAAATCTTTTGTTCACCTACCACAGAAATTAAATTGGAATTCACCAGGCGCCAGGCTTCGTTTCTGTTGCCGTTTAGTTGCTGACGTGCACCCGAAGGTAAGGCAATTATAATCAGGAACAGTGTCTTTTCGAAGCTCATTGCCATTTACAGAGCTGTCACTGTAGTAGGTAACAGTGGCATGGGATAGATTCGAGTCTAGAGTGTGAGATTAATGTTCACCCAGTCCTTGTCAGTGCACTAACATCTGCTTAGCCTTTTCTCAATGACTTGGACTTGGACTTAAGCCTGTTTGAATAGCATTTGGAACAACATGAGGAAACCACCAGAATTTCAACTGGGAATGCATTCTCATAATCTGCTAGTAGACATCCGCAGTTAAACATGGCAAATAAGACTCAGTTGGATTCAGTAACATTTAATTGAAATTGTTCATGAATACTTTTGGATTGTTACTTTGAGAGGAAGCCTGACCACACGTTTCTTTTTAAATAACGTTATCTTATCCCATTGAAGTTGTCTTGAGTAAAATCTGCCATATGCTTTATTATTAACTGTATACAAGCTTAAACATACGCGCAGAATAACGAATTGGGAGAGAAAAACATTGTATCTACATCAGATAAAACTCATTTCTACCCAGTGCCTTAAAATGTCACATTTTAAATGTCACAGACTGAATGTAATCATCATATAACACTGTCAATATTTTTTAAATCCACCTTAATCAAACAGAGCACAGGGATGCTAACTGTGAAGTCTAACAGAGAAGCATAAATCACCGAAACACGCACAGGCTTAATTCCACCCCAGCAGGCAACAGTGGCAGTGACCTTCTTTGCTCTTATAAAAGAACCAATGTCACCCTGTCTCCCTCCCGGAGTGAGGAAATGAGTTTGGTTGCCGTAATTTCTGGAAAGATGACAAGTTTATTGTGTTGTGATCTCACAGGGCCAGACTGATGAAATGACACAGGGGTGGAGCCGGTATAAAGTACAGGTCTAACAACACTTTCCCCTCCTTCCAGCTCCATCTGGGTTTAGCTCTGGAAGGTATAGTTGTGTACCACCGACTCCCAATACCAATGAGGAATCAATCAAACGGACCCTGAGAGTTTTAGCAGTTGGGGGGGGGGGTTGTTCCTCCTGGTCCTTGGGCCAACACTGCAAGCACAGGATCTCCTCCAGTAGATTTTCCGACATGAGCAGATTGTCCTCTGGGACTGTATGCGGAAGGGGGTGATGTGTCAGTGGTGACAGTGAGAGGGGGGAGGGGCTAAGGAGGAGGGTTGGGGGGGGCTGGTCCCTTGGGGGGGGGGGGGGGGTGACAGCGAAGAAGACTTGGCCACGAGAGCCAGAGAGGGGGAGTCTCAAATGTGTCAGGGATGAGGACTGGGATGAGTCCTTGGAGGAGGAGAGGAAGCATGAGGGTGGAGGTCCATCTGGAGGAGGAGAGGAAGCATGAGGGTGGAGGTCCATCTGGAGGAGGAGAGGAAGCATGAGGGTGGAGGTCCATCTGGAGGAGGAGAGGAAGCATGAGGGTGGAGGTCCATCTGGAGGAGGAGAGGAAGCATGAGGGTGGAGGTCCATCTGGGGGAGGAGAGGAGGGTGGAGGTCCATGTGGAGGAGTAGAGGAAGCATGAGGGTGGAGGTCCATGTGGAGGAGGAGAGGAAGCATGAGGGTGGAGGTCCATGTGGAGGAGGAGAGGAAGCATGAGGGTGGAGGTCCGTCTGGGGGAGGAGAGGAAGCATGAGGGTGGAGGAGGTGGAGACGAGGCTGATGTTCTCCCTCAGACCTGCTGAGAAAAAAAAGACACGCAATGTATTTATACCTTCTGAGCGGCAAAGAGAAATAATGAATCTTTGAGACAAAAACAATCATGTGTTTCTCTCCAAGTTTGCCTAGCAATGCCATGAACTAAAGAGGAAATGAATGTTCTGCAGATAAGCACCTGTCTACGAATATTACTGGATTACAATGGAAACTTAATTCAGTAATAGAAATAATCAAAAACAATGCTAGTTTCAGTAATATTTTGACGTTGTCATCAGTGTGTATTGTGACTTTTGGTTGGAGTGTAGCAACTTTAACGTTTATGGATGCTCTAACAAAAGGTATTTGCAGACAGCACATGTTCAACTATCGACAGCCACCAAAGTAATCAAATAACATTCTCTGTCTCAAACCTCCTGATTGAGTGAAATAGTTTGCTTGATTAGCATCTCAAACAGATCAATCCTGTGATAGTACCGGTATTCAGTAGACCAACTAAATACTGTAGTTGCCTGTTGAGTTCACGGTTCATTGAAAGAGTTAAGAGTGTGCGGTCCTAACGGCTTGGTGTTGTGACCTTGCCTGGGGTAGCCCAGAGGAAGTCGGGTGTGGAAGGGTGGGAATGAGGAGCAGAGCTAGCCCCAGGCCTGGAATACTCAGACCAAACATCTCTACTCAACCAGGCACGGGATTCATTCAGACTGCCAACTCCACAGGACGTGACGGTCTGGTACACGGTAACATCAACAACATCAAAAATATCCACCCCGGCGGAAGCTGTACTAGGTGGGATTTGCATATGTACATATTGCCTTTGCGATGACCTGAACGCCTCTAAAAACAGCCTTTAACCTAACGAGGTTAAGCACGTCAGTGAGGTCTCTCACGATCCGTGACCTCCGGGTTTAAATCTCTTGGTAGTTCCAGAAGTATGCCAGTCAGATTTCACCTCTGACTCTGTGTATACACATATAGATAGATAGATAGATAGAGGGAGCTAATTAGCTGTTAGCTACCCAGTAATATTGACTGCATGAATGATAGAAGTGGCAAAGATTGGTTAATTCGAAAATGAATGTTAGTCCCAACATTTCCAATTCATTCTCTCATTGAGCCATTAGTCAAAGCATTTCGCATTGACAACTTCAGGGACTTTGAATTGGAAATGTGAATGCTTCTTTGACAATGGCGGGAAATGAAAGTGAAACACGCTGAAGCGCTCTTGTTCAGCTTGACTGGCTGGTTGCTTTAAAAAAGGCATCTGTTTTTATTTATGCCTGAACATTATTGAGATCTAAACAGGATGAAGAGGGTGCTTAGAAAAGCTAAACCTGTGTCTTCATAATCTCTACCTCAGTGAGTCTCGTCCAAGTGAGGGAATGGAAATTGCTGCCTGTCAGGCATCAATGACATAGAGAAATGGGAAAATGGTGGACTATTAACAGCAGTCCCTCATACATATACTTACACACAAAAAAAACACACAGGAGCTGCTCCATTTAACACCTCCCTACCAAGGTCATCGTTCTGATTCAAGACTTCTAAAGGGTTGTGCTTTTAACCGGTTAAACTCAGGGGACATCCTAAGAGCATTTTAACCAAGGTCGTTCAGTTATGTGACTTTATTTCGCCAACTTCTAAAGAATACTGCTTCATGTGGGTAGAGTGAATAACGGATTGAGAGAAATAGATGAGAACACACGTGCCAAATGTCTGGCACAGCCTCTGAATCTCATCGGAAACACTGGAACCCTGCAGCCGTGCCGGCTAACAATCTGCAGTAACACAACTTGTTGTGTCAAAAAATAAACCTTCTGTGTACAGGTTTATACAGCTTCGAAAGCTTCTGTCGAGTTAATGCAAATACAACATAATTCCTCGACATTTTCCGCGAGAAAGAATGTGACAAGATGCATGGCGAGACACATCTTTGATCTCCGTGTACAGTGTGTGTGTGTGTGTGGGTGTATGTTCAGTTCAGCATATGTTAATATATCAATTAGCATGTAGCCTGCAACTGCACCGTGATTGACAGCCGCTGTACTCAAGTGTACTCTGAAATAATTACAGGGATCTGGAAGGAGAGCCATGTTAACCATCATCTCCATATTATGACACCAGGAACTTGGCTCCTTTTAATGCTGCACCGCATTTGACCGTACAGGGACAATGTCCCCCTCGCACTGCTCTCAATCAGCAAGTACATTCATTCTGATTTACAGCTTCATCCTTCACCATCCCCACAGCAGTACAATGAACAGTATACCGATTAAGTTAACCTAATGTACATTTCCATATTTATTGCATGGAATCATTGACACTTTTGTAACCGACTTTATAATACAAATGGATTTTTATATGTATATATATAAATATAGATTATATAGCTGAACAATGGTTTTATCGCATTTGTCCCACATCCATAGTCAGTCAAAGTTATTGCTCGTTTCCCTGCATCTTCAGTCACATACGTGTGACCAGCTTCAGTACTGTAGTCCTCTGGGCTAAATATAGATAATGATGGCTGCCTGGGTGACTGGGTGGGTGGATGGATTATAGAGGGGCCCGAAGGAGACTTGATATCTGCGAGGGAAATGACTTTGGCTTAATGAAGTACATAACTCATTGCTCATGTATTCCCGTCTGTGTGGCACACTCTCAATCCACGCGGACAGCTTGGAGGGTACTAACCCAGACACAGGGAGGGGGAGATGGCATTTCATCTGGCTTGTCATCGACTACCTTTATTCCCCCTGCTTGACCCACTTCAGGATAGAATGACTTATTCGGTCATTACTTTTCGATGATGGCTGAATCCTTTTTAATGGCGCACGTTTCGCTTTTTTTCCCTCGATATATATATATTTTTTTTATAAGTGAATAAAATGTTATCTGCAACTTCTGTGACGGCACAGAACTGAACACGATTGCTGATACTGGGATTATACTTCTCAGTTATAAAATAACACATTTGACAAAAAGTCTGTTTACAGAGACCACTCACCTTATCACTAAAGCATACTGTATTAGCATAACAGTACATTGCATGCATTCCTGATTTTTTTTAAAGGTGATTCCTTTCATTGTTTGGACTAAGATATTCTGAATGCCTTTCTGAAACACATACCCGCAATTGATTCAGTCTCGCAGAAAAGAGGGTAAGTGTCGTTGTTGATGGGGTTAACCATTTCCAAACGGCCGGGGTGTGGGATTGGAAGTGAAGGGCGTGCTCCTGGGTGAGGAGGATGGTGTAGGAGAGAGGCCCTAATATGCCATCTCATTACCACAACTGTCAGGATTCCTCTCTTTTACCATCACCTCCCTCATTCCGTAAGAGCTAAACTGTCGTTTCGAGTGAGTGTGCCGCCAAAGAGGCATTTACAAATAAATGAAAAATGTCACAATCGATTTTGCTCCTCAAAGACCGCGGCGCCTCTCAGCTTTGTCACAAACTGTCTTTGTTGTTCTCTCCTCGCAGGTCCTGCTCCCGGACCGGGTCGATCGTTGCTCACGCGTCCGGGCCCTTTCCGTCGCTCCCTGGGTAAGCCCCTGGACAATGACCTTTCATTAATGTTGCCGGAACCCTTTCTTTTTCTGTTCCTCTTTCTGTTCTTTCCTCTCGCCGTGACTGTGTTTGTAGCGAGCAGGAAGTTGGGGTGCTCGTGAGGCTGGTAAAGATGGTGGGGTGAATGGAGCTGGTAAAATGGCGTGGCATGCCGTTTGGAAATAGTCCGGGAGCTGGGATTTTAACCCTTGGTTTGTTGTTTGCTTGTAGCCACATGCTACAAGGGCAGGGAATGAAATGCTTGTCTCTAGTTGGTTTGAAAGTTCAAAGTGGTGTGTTGCTAGGACGGGCTATCAAAGATTTATACAGTAGCATTGTCTGCTATGCCGATGTGGCACATGTTAGCAAGTTGCACCAGTTTGTGTGTTCATTTAGAATTGGGGCAACATGGCTTCTGCATTCCAATGCATTGAGTATCATCCTGTTATTCTTCTATGGAAACATGTCTGGGCTAAGATATATACAATTCCTCACTGACAAACAGTATACCTACTGTACCTGAATTGGTGTATTCGCTAAAAAATGCTTTCTTTGTCTGAATTTGAACGATTACTGTATTTTGACGATTATCGCCGCGTTATTTTGTTTTACAAAACTGAAATATTGTAGAAGTAGTCCCGATTAGCGCTGATAGATGCACGTTAATCATATTCTGTAGTCTGCATAAATATAGATTTAATGTCAGTTTAGACTGTACCGTTCGTTGTTTATAGTTTAGCCTAAATCATGTTATTCGATATCTGTTTTGCAATTCCACTGCCTGCTGTTAATTGTGAACATATTGGAATGTGATCTCAATATTGCAAGGTCTTATTAGCATGCTGAATGTATTTGTCGGATTATACAAATTGGGTTAAACATGTTTTCATTCAGACTTTAAAATGTGCAAATCCAGTCAAGAAAAGCACCAAGGTGACATCTCCAATCACTATTCAATATTATGGAAATATTGGAAAATGTACTCATGTCACTCTGATCATGTGTATGAGGCTATTTTCATGCAATACACATCATTTATTACACATCTCTTACCCATATTGCAAGCCAATGTATAAATACCCTGTTTTGCATATCAGGTGTATTACAGTACATTACACTATACCTACTACACTGTACCACTCTGACACACTTCATCATGTCTCATTTGATTATGACAGTAAATCTACTGTAATACAATTCAATATCTACTGTATCCCATTGATTGCTACTGTGTATCTGCTTCTGAAAAAACGCCACTGTATTCGTTTGTTACCCTATCGGATCTATGACGGAACTGTAGCGTAGACACCAGACTAGCACAAACCACAAGGGGCAGTCTTTCTGTTTACAGTCCATCACACGGTCTCTCAATGCAATTAACACTTTTACGCTTGAGTCAAACGTTCTTCCGAGATATTGCCTCTGTGATTCCTGGGGCTGATGCGTCCCCTAAAGCGAAAGATGACGAGAGCACACTGCCCTGATTCCTACGGCACATCTCCCTTCGACGGCTCAGGGGTGAGGGGTACTTTTAGAGGAGCTGACAATGACAATGACCGTCGAGAGCCTCGGATAGAAGCTCTCACTTTCACGATTGCCACAGTGTCACAAGAAGTGGTACGCCAAAACGAAATGTAGCCTACCTGACAAAGCACCGAAGCCGTCGCTGTGACGGTACTTCCAAGGACCTCCACAAAACTTTCAACGATCTCATATCGTTTCCACCCTCTTGTTTTTTTTCCATGCTTGGGTATTTCCGAGCCATGTCCCTGGACTGTAAATACTCTTCTCGTGTTGCACACAAAGCAGAGGCTCTGAGAACTGTGACTAGGTTCTTGCAGCCGGATGCGAGGGGACGGACACCTTGTTTGAAGATTTGGCGCCCTGGCGTGTCCCCCCCCCTCAATTAAGGAGCGTTAGCGATGCATGTCGCTCACTAAGGAAACACTGGACTAGAGCCAAGCCTCTGTGAAAGAGGGCCCTCGGACCACCTGTTGTGATCCCCCCAGTCTGGCGAACACGAAGCAGCTGGGGGGGTGAATGGGCGTCCTCTGTGAATTCAAACTCAGACGGAGGGCCTCTTTCTGACTCGACACAATGGCGTGGACGCGGGGGAGAAGTCACTGTCTCCCAGCTGTGCGCGCAGGTTGATCCTGTGGATTTCACACCGATTCTTCACCCGGGGTCACACTTTGAACAGCCTCCAAATCGTTTTTTTTTTCTTCTCTCTAGGCGTGCAGATTGCGCGCGTAAACAACTAAAACGGACTTTCTCCTCTTTCTAACACCCGTTTGTCGACGTGAAATCTTGAGATCTCACGAGAGCTCGACAGACCTCTTGATAGTTAAGACGTGTGACTTTTGTACCTAAGTCAAGACTACCTCCAGGTGTAAACGGGGTTCCTAACAACCTCTGCGATGCTCTCTAACATGCCCCGGCTTAGTCAGCTGTTCCAGAAGCTTTGTCACCTGCGGAGACGCCATATGTACGTGTGACATGTGACGGATGAGGCCCACCCATTCAAGGTCGCTTCTGGGATGTGGTATATCAGTCTGTCCCCCATTGTACATGACGATGGTGCATCGCGGTTACTGGGAGCTCCTGGATGCTAGCTTATCCAAGCACGGCAGTCAATTCCAGACAGTTTCCACCAATGCAGATGTATCCAGTGGCTCACATTAGCATCTTTGTGCTGGTTGGATGAAACCACAAGGTCTGTACTCTGATAGGTTCCTAAGCTCCGGGTGAAATTTCACGTCCTGGTCTGTTTCAGAGCGCTTGTGATGACTGACCCTTAAGCCACCGTTCACGTTGGATTCAAACGGACATCATTGCTAATACTTTTCAAAGGCAGTCAGCGTCTCTGAATGTCTGATTCGTTGTCGGATAAGTGTGGCGGGGGGTTTTATTCAAGGCGCTTGCTGTAAATGCCGGTGGACGTTTTCTCAGGCCCGGGCACAGAGAGTTTTACTCCATTGTCATCCCGGGTTAGTGTGTTTGATGAACAGATCCAGAGAGACGTTGTGCTGAAGCAAGGCGTCCACTCACAGGCTGACTCGACTATGACCCTCGGCCTATCAGGCTGTCCCGTTCAGCTCCTCAACTCCGGGCTGACTGGGGCGGCTTTTATTTTTTGTGTCTCGAAAACAGAAAACAAAAAAAAAGGATTTGAAAACGTCAACGTACACAAAACTAACATTAGGGATAGACTGACTCACCTTCAGTAGACTTGTTGTACTTTGTTTGCCTTCTTTTAATAACCGGTTTTTATTTTTTAATGCCGCTTCTTGTTTAGGTATTTTCTTACGAGTAGCTTCTCATAAATAATAAAAGCGGTTGACAGTGTCCGCGGGGGACCGATGCTGTGCCACTGTCGTGCACTTTGATAGAGGGCCCAGCAAGGCCTATCCCTTTGATGTCTTGAACAAGAAGAACATGTTTTTCTTGCTCGGCTTGTTCATCTGGCAGCTTAATGACATCCTATGGGTCCTTCAGACGGGCGTGATTCAGCTGACGTGGCGAAAGTGAGGAACAAACCGAGCTTGTTGTTATCACACCTGTGTCGCTTTGCAGCATTGTCTATCGGTGTAGCTGGATGTGATGTTGTCGTCCTATAAGGAAACCACCGGGTGATACAACGCGAACAACGCTGTATTACTCCCGAACACTCGGTTCACACATGCACAGCTCTGCGGTTGGGAGGAGATGTTTCGCTGTAACAGCTGAAACAAACAGGGTTTTTGTTTACTGAACATAAAACCACTGTGTGTCTGTAAATTAATTTCCAGCATGCACATTTTCGAATGTGTGTCTTCTGAAGCCAATGAGGACTCGGCCTCCCGTTCTCGGGGCTAGGGACGTCCTCAGGACGTCACACTACGATAAACAAGGCACGACACTTTTAACCCCGTCACCAGCTTGCTCACTGGCGCTGCGTTTGCTATTTTAGTACACACCCTGTTTGTCCTTACTAAATACTGAATCAAAATGTCCTTTTTGATGGGCAAACATTTCCATGGGCTTAGTTGAGGCTGCACTCAGGCTGGTATACAGAACTGCCTGGTGCACCTCTTCCTGGTTCCGGAACGTCACCAGGCATTCTCACGAACGGATGCTGATATTGTAAATGTGATGGAATCCTTAACTGATGTGATAGGAAGGTTGTTCGTCTCCTGGGTATGGCGAACTCCGAAGGGAGACAACCCAAAGTCTTTCAAAAGGAGATTGAATGAGGCGCAAAAGCGGATCTTCTTCGTGACGTGTGGCCATCCTTGTTGTTTGAATGACTCGGCGGCAAGAAATATGTGTGCAATTTAGTACGTGAGAGGAACGGATGTCGGCCATGGAGGGAGGGGGGGGGGGGGCGAAATCACTTATTTTAAATGCTGCGACAAGCGGGCTACACATCAGCAGCGGCAATCTCTGTGACAAAGGTTAGCTTTGCATTATAATTCCCGCTGACATTTCTGGCGTCGGCGCGCGCAGCGGTGAGTCCCTGCAGGTGGCTTTAGCGGGGCTCCTCGACGCCGGGGCCTTATCGCGCCGAGCGTGACAAACGATTCACCTGCCGCACACCTGTCACCTGTCGCCTCCGACGGCAAAAAAAAAACTCCCGGCTTGCGCAGTCCTTGCAGCCACATTAAACTGGCATGGTCCACCTGGCCCATTAAACCTGGGTTAGATGAAGTGCTGGTGACGTAACGGCTCGCAGTTATGACTGTCGCGTGGAGGGTGGGCTGGGGGGTGGGGGGTGGGGGTAATTGTGACCTCTGCTTTCAGCTGAAGGAGTTGGGCATGTCTTGTAGCCTTTTGCCATTGACGGGTCTTGTTCATACCACTGGTGGACTGAATGAGAATGGAACATGTGGAACACAAGACTGTAGCTGGCTCTGTGTTTTTCTTGTCATTGGTTGATATCAAATGATTCTATCGTGCCACGGGGAAGGGTGAAAGGGCCTTTATTTTGAAAAGGGGGGGGGGGGGTGGAGATATAATTAAACTCCAGCTTTGGGTGCTTTGTCTTTCAGTCATGTGACACCTGTGTGGTCTCAAAATGCCACGATGAACCGTCTGAATCCTTAATCAGGTCCGTTTGTTTTCCGGGGGTGTTCATCAAACTGAACATCTGCACTTTCCGTCGTGTTACATGATTAGTCCTTGTGTTTTAGAACTCACCGACGCGAATACTCGCAATGTGTTCATTGATGCTACATCATACTTAAAGCATGCCGCCATGCCTTAGCTCCCTTGGACGCCATCTGTCGACTTGGCAGCCGCGCCGCCATCTAACGGGAGGCCGCGTCGCCCCACGCGCCGTCCTGGTGTTGCGACGACACCGATGAGACGAGCGGTGTGTTTTACATCTGTCGACTGAAGTGGCTCTTCTGGTTCCTCCGTGGCCCGCTGCGGCACCGCCGTTAGGAGGCGAAGGAGACGATTAACGGAGGCACAGAGGATTTCCTGTTGAGGTGTTAGAGTCTGGGTCTGGCCTGGGTCTCTCTCTCTCTCTTTCTCTGTCTCTCTCTCTCTCTCTCTCTCTCTCTCTCTCTCTCTCACCAGGGAGTTACGGAAGAACAGATGAAGATTAGGGATGGAATGGATACTTGGGTTGTTTATTCTGATGGAAGAGAGATTAGTACCGCTGGGATGCTTTGTGGCCACATCAAGTTCCCCTTAAACCCCTGCGGTTTCTTATGTGGCCTTCAATACGACAATGCACTGGGGTGAAATGAGTGTTCCTTCTTCAGAGCTTAATGGCACAGTGGGCTCGGTGTTTGATGTGCGTCTTTGTATTTATCTAGGGATATGGAATTATAATGAGAATTGCTTCCCAAATATGCCAACATGACCTCCGAAACTGTTACGAATGTCTACTTTTTTTGTGTGGGCTGTGATCGAGCCTGGCATACTCTGACCAAGCCAGATAAAGACTATAATCAAATGTAATGGCCTATTGAGTTCAAGACTCATCAGTGTCCGGGGAAACGGCTCCTTAAAGCCAGTGCTCGACTACTTTCAGTTTCTTAAAACTGCCCATGCAGCTGTTCCTTGCCTATCTTTTTTGGTTGTTCACAATGTGTGCTTCTTGTTTTGGCTACCCGCAATGCTTTGGGGCTATCTTGTTGTTATTACCAGTGACCTATGCACTTTGTAAAGCTCTCTCTTGGAAGTGCTTTGGATAAAAGCGTCTGCTAAATGAATACACGTCATGTCATATATCTGTCAGGTGTACTTTTAATAGAAAAGTCAAGTGTGTTATTGTTGATGCGTCGAGGGGGTTTGTCCAAGCCTGTGCATTGGATGGCCATCTCTACTTTCTCCCCTTCCCTCGTTTGCCTCAGGATCTGTCTGGTACATTCTGTGATGAAGTTGTACTGCTATTGGGAAGGGACACGGCACTGTGGTGTGGGACTTCCTACACACTGTGGTGTGTGGGGTTGTAATACAACGTTTGAAAAACTAAAATCCCCAAAGGTTCCGAATTTTCCGTGTCAAAATCGGCGATATTCAGAAGAATGTGCTTTGAAAGTGTAACTGTGATCCGTCGTCTCACCCATCGTGACTCAGAGTTTGTAGAATTTGAAGCAAACTTCTGTTAGCCAATCAAATCATGGTGTCACTGAAATGACCTACTTTACTTGTGAGATTTTCCTCTCTGTTCTATAAAATGAGTTTTGAGACTGATCGGACTTAATTTCTCCATCGAGTTCAGGGTGTTCAGAGTTGAAATGCATGCGGACTAACCCTTAGCGCCCTTGTGTTGATGGCTGGGGTTGCTAGTAGCGCTTCAAGCATCCGTATTGCCACTTGAGATGGTAGATGCATAAAGTCTGTCTGCCCTTCCCTCTGCAGGATGGCAGAAACTACTACATCACTCCTTCCATTTTTATAGAGTCTCACCCCGTTTATGATCTCTCCTCAATCTTTCTCCTCTCTCTCTCTCTCTCTCTCTCTCTCTCTCTCTCTCTCTCTCTCTCTCTCTCTCTCTCTCTCTCTCTCTCTCTCTCTCTCTCTCTCTCTCTCTCTCTCTCTCTCTCTCTCTCGGCCCCTTGTTCTCTCTCACCACCTCTCTTTCTGCCATGTCTTTCTCTCTCTCCTCTCATCTCCCCCTTTCTCCGCCCCCTCTCTCTCCTCTCATCTCACCCTTTCTCCACCCCCTCTCTCTCTCCTCTATTCTCCCCCTTTCTCCGCCCCCCCTCTCTCTCTGTCTCTCTCTCTCTCCCTCTCTGTCTCTCTCTTTCTCTCCCCTCCTCTCTCTTCTAATGTCTTGCCCTAATCATTCCTAATATGTCATCTCAGTTTGATTTAAAGCTGCCATAATGAGACTACCGCCTTAAAATGAGTGGAAGGACGTAGTTCCCGTCCCTATCGCTCTTTACCCAGGACACTGTCAGCTTCTGTCTGATTGTTTTAATGTATTTTAAACGCGGCTCCACTTTCAGATAGGCACGAAAATGAGCACAAATATTCAACCATTTTATTTCAAGGTGAAAAAAGGGAGACAGACAGAGACAGACAGAGACAGACAGAGACAGACAGAGACAGACAGAGACAGACAGAGAGAGACAGAGACAGACAGAAACAGACAGACAGAGACAGACAGAGACAGACAGAGAGAGACAGAGAGAGACAGAGAGAGACAGAGAGAGACAGAGAGAGACAGAGAGAGACAGAGAGAGACAGAGAGAGACAGAGAGAGACAATGCTATATGACGTTGACTGGGAAAAACTATTTTTAAGTTTTTGGTCTGGATGTGCTTGGAGCCACAGGTGACCCAATGTTGGCTGAGAAAAAGCATCATTTTATCACATAAAACTGAATAATATCATCGTACAAGGCACAAAGACGGGGGGGGGGGGGGGGGCGGGTCTTCAAAGCGAACACCTAACATCCCTCAATCTCCATTCCTAACATGTCTACGAGTGAATATTGAAGAATAAACCTCAAATGAAATCTGTCCTTCTTTCATTTGCGGCGTGTTTTGTTCTGTGACACATTTGTTAGTCGTTGTTCAGTTTTAATGGGAATATGCCATGGAGAACTCTGTCTAAACCTGCCTCAGATCTGCGGTGTCATGACGCATTACTGTTACTTTAGCTTTTCTGAGGCAGTGACACTTGTTTTAACCTACTTGAATGTCAATCAAGCAGCCACGGAATGATTCTCTTCTGTGTGTCTTCTCCCTGAGTCGTGTGTTTGGTTACAAATACAAGAGTCTGCTTCTCTGACAGCAACAATGGAATCATTAGTGTGCCGTTTTGGGAGTGCGTGGGGGGGGGGGGGGTTACTCCACATCAAAATGATAGAAGTTTGTTGTTTTATTATTTTTTTTAGACAGGGATTTTTTTTCTGTCTACTTGCTGAATTCTTGAAACCATATTTGTTTGTGGAGTTTGTTCACTTTATTTTCTTTCCAATTAAATTAGGATTTATAATATTCAGTTGTTCATTTTTCAATGTTTTGGATTTATTTTTGACACTTGAAAACATTGCGTTTTATAAAAGTGACTTAGATATGTGTCTGTAGGCGTATCATACAGATTCAATATCCACAGCTTCATATTCCTGGTATTAGTATTCACAATCATAATGGCAACACATTACGTATAATTTGAACAGACGTTGGCAGTTTCTGTTGTTGTTGTCATCTTCTTGTCTGACAGCTCTCTGTTCTCCGTGGCAACAACATACTGTGGGAGGCACACAACTGCTGTAACAACAGCTCCATGCATCACTATGCCGACTGCACACATAGTGTACATTCGATCTATGTTGCACGTACAGGCGTCTGCGCCCGGAAGCATAGCTAACACACCTTCCACATGCACGATACGCGTCTGGACACGAGTCATTCTCATTGGCCATCCTCGTGTCAGCGGATGGTCGAGCTGTGGAGAGCTTTAGCTTCCTCCTGATGTATCTGTGTCCTGTGCGGGGGGGGGGGGGGGGAAGCCTGCAGTGAGGACCGACTGAGCCGCATGTATTGATCGTTGAGGTGAATTTGATGCCAGAGGACTCCTGCTTTGAAGTCCCCACAGGGACGCTAAAGTGGAAACACATTATTATGAATCACACGGCCGGCCCGGCGTGATTGATGGTGTTGCTTACCATTTACAAGTCACTGTCTGGAGATAAGGCCCAGAATTTATGGAGTGCTGGAAACCGCCTCGGTTTCGACGCTGGGATTAGCACAGCCGCCTGCTCACCGGTCCTCCGTTTACTGTAGCCATTTAAGGTGGATTGAAATCAGCAGCCAAAACCGTCTTTATTGTGTAGTCCTTATGTACATTTGCAATGCGTGCTTTGCTTTCACTGAGTAGACTATGTCATCTTGAACATCTATCAGGTTCAAAAGCAGAAAGGGAGTGTGGTTCAAGCTCTTTTTTTATGTCTGTTTACTTGGTGTTATATATAAGCACTGATGGATGTTAGCATGCTACTAGTAGCTTGTTGGATAACCAGGCTGCTAGTGCAGGGCTTCGAGACAGTTGATTTATTAAAAACCGAACATTCTGGACCTGTCACAAAAGCCTGAGGTTCGTTTTTTTAAATTTATTTTACAGATTAAATAAAGCAGGCTGTTGATTTTCAAAGGAAGATAAAAATTTTCAATCATACAATATTGTCCAAACATAATTCTGCATTTGATAAGCTCATTACAGATGGGTCTATTATAGCGCGTGTTTTAATTCACACCGACACGGGGGTCAATTTGCAAATGATTGTTCCGCGGTTTTATCATTTACATGTAACAGGAAGAGGACGAAAGAGTACAGAGGGAAATAGCTGTCAGCTGCATGGGGACCTGCAACCGTGTGAGTTAAATCTTTCCTGTTCCCACCGGGACCCATTATGAAGAAAGGGGAAGAGGGAGTAATTAATCGAGAGAGGCCTGATGTTGGTTTTGACGCGGCAGACACTGGCAGTCCGTGTGCTAGTGGTGTGAAAGCGAGAGGTTGTGAGGTGGAGAGAGAGAGAGAGAGAGAGAGAGAACAGAGAAAAGGGAGAAGAGGGACTGAGGCAGCGACACAGGGATGGAGAGGTAAAGTTATAGGAGAGAGAGAGAGGTAAAGTTATAGGAGAGAGAGAGAGAGAGAGAGAGAGAGGGGGGAGGAGGAAGAGGAAGGGAAGAGAGACAGACGTGAGGAAGGAGACTGGTGAGAGGTGACCACACACTGCTCATAGAGCTCGTAGAGCTTCTACAAAGACGGTCCTCAGCACTGCATATTTTTGCCCTTCTCCGCCTGCCATTTCTCTTTCTCTCCCTCCTTTGTGTTTCTCTCTGTTTCTCCCCCGCCCTCTGTCTCTCTCTCCTCCATCCCTGCCTCATCCACTCTGTTTTGTCTCCAGACACGGCAAGAACGTATACCGCAGGTGGATTAAAACCATGTTGTTGCAATGAGCCCAAGGCTTTTGTGATGTGTGGGACGACCACAGGGACGTCGTCTTGGTCTTGTGACAGGCGTCGCAGGCCAGGCGGCTTGCCGGTCATGAGTCCAACCAGCAGGGCGGCGTAACCCGCCTAAAAGACCCTGGCGACGGTTGCCATGCGTACCAGATGCCTCACGTTGCCCTGGAAGGGCAAAACGGCACCGTGACCTTCTTTTCTGCAGATTGGGGGGGGGGGGGGGGGGGGAAGAGGGGGGGGGGAACGACAGAGAGAGAGAGAGAGGGGGGGGGGGGTTCCTGCCGCATGGCACGGGGCACAGGAGGCGCATCTCTCCTTTCTAAAGTGTGCATCTAAGGCAGGGCCCTCGACGGTACAGAAAGTAGGTCCAACAGCTTCAAATAGAAGCCTGCAATACCCAAGGGGTCCCTAGCCAACGGCCAGGCGGGGGAGAGAGGGGGAGTGGGGGGTAGAGAGGGGGACCGGAGAGGAGGAGGGCGGGGGTGGTGGGTAGGCGCCACTGGGTAAGGGTGGCACGGCCTGATGAAAAATAATGTTTGTCATTTGGTGCTGCATATAGTACCCGGCGGATGCACACCTGGCGGACGCTGTTGGACGTGGCGAGGCCCAGGAGGAGGCTCCGGCGTGTCTGAGGTCGTTTAACAGGGAAACGCTACATGGTCACAGCTCGTGTGTCTGATGCGGCCCAGAGAATATATATATGTGTGTGTGTGTGTGTATATGTATGTATATATATATATATATATATGTATGTATATGTGTGTGTGTGTGTGTGTGTGTGTGTGTGTATATGTGTATATGTGTATATATATGTGTATATACACACACACATGTACATATTCTGTATATGAGTATATCTTTCTTTCAGTCTGTTTTGATCATTTACTCAGATCTTGAACTCTCTTGTACCTTTTTCCACAATTGTGTGGATGACCTAGATCCAATACTTGTAAATAAATAGGTAATAAATAGTAATAATAGCAGTAGTAAGTAGCCTGTTGACCCCTAAGGAGAAATGGCAGAAATCTCACTCTGGCAACCTTCTCTATTTATGCAGCTGCTTTCTATACAATAGCTACAACTCTCATATTGCACAAAGTGAGTCTGGGCTTTCTTTGCTTGCACACACACACACACACCATCACACTTCTGCACACATCCACACACACAGCTGTCATACAGCTTCAGAGGCAGTAATTCTGTTTGTGCCCTCTGTCATCCAGACTTGACATGAAATAAGGATTTCAGAAAGCCAGTGACCCAGTCCAAGATGAAGTCAGGGAGTTGTGTGGCTGACGGGAGTGCCCAGACCAAACCTTTCTTCCCTCAGCCTGCCAGGGAGGAAGGGGGGTTAATTCGGAAATCGTACGCAATTATTACAACAACAAAAAAATCAATTGGAACATGGATTCATTCATTTTTCTGTGTTATATCCGGTGAGCGAGTCAGGTATATTTTACGCATCGACCGCGTCGAAATGGACTCGACCTCAACCCAGGGCGTTTGTCCATTCAGACTCGAACCGCCTGTTCAATGCGACATTCAGGCCCAGTCGCGTGTCAAGCTCTGGCTAGGTGTCTCCAACTTCCCACGTGTTCAGAAATGCATTCACTCCTAATGAACGATCCACCCTGCCTGTCTGCTTGGATCCCCAGCCTCGTTGTGAGGCCGGAGGCAGTAGGCACGGCCGAACGCCTTCAGCTCCACGCCCGGCTTATTATGGCCTCCTACGGAGTCTTATCTCCATGTCTGTTGCGTCTGCAAAGTGGGAGGGTGGACCGTGAGATTAGTCTGAGACAGAGTCAAAACAAGTGTTGGAAGTGTGTGGTTGTGTAGCCGGGAGACCGGTGGGTTTTGGAAGGATATACGGGGCTTCGAACGCCCTCCCCTTGAGTGTGTTGCCTTTAGCTCCGGCCCGGAACGCCGATGAGGGAACCGTTTTGAAACGCCGTCGGACGGCTAAGCTTCCGGCGGAGAGGTGAGGCGGAGAGGACTGCGGCGTGGACGACGGCGGTTTTACCTCTGCGCGGCTGCGTCTCGGATTATGGATTGCAGACGAACGACTTTGACCTGGACAGTGGGGGGGGGGGGGGGGGGGCAAGGAGGGGAGAGAGAGAGAGAGCGGGGAGATATAATGAAGACAGAGTAACCGAATCCCCGCGCCCCTGTCTCCCTTCATGTTGTCCAGACCTTCCCTGGCCCTCACTGTCCCGTCTGGAGGATCAGCGCAAAACAGCCAGGCTATTGTTCCCCTCTCCTTTCCCCCCACATCGAGCCACACAAAACCCTTCCCTTCTCTCCCCCAGCTCATCTGCGCAACTCATGTAAGCCTTTAATGCTGATTACCCCGGCTGGCTGGGCATGCTTGTGTATGCCTCTTTCACCAGAGTACAAGTGCTGTCAGTGAACTCAGTCTCGGCCTCTTGACTTACTATTGATTTACCTCAAATGATGCATTTGATACTGTGGAGCCTCGTGGGTAAAGAGGAGGCTGTGTGCGTGCGTGTGTGTGGCTGTGTATGTGGTGACACACCCACATGCACTCACACACGCATGCATACGCAGTGTGTGTGTGTGTGTGTGTGTGTTATCAAGCAGATCTCCACATTAAGAAACAACCAGTGTGGGAGAGCCAAGGTCTCGTCACTGAAGCCCGTCTGTCAGTAACCAGAGACCACAGTCGCATCCCCTCCACCCCCCCCGCCCTCCCCTCAAGGCTCCCACCAAGGGAACAGAACAAAGAACCCCCCCCCCCCCCCCCACACACACACACACAATAGATCTGGTTCCATGCCCCAGTCCCCCCGCCCCTCCGGCCACAAGCTTTTAAACTTTCATTACTGTAGCGCACAGAGAAGCCTTTGAATTGAAGATGCTGACAAATGCCCTCTTCAGAAGTTTTATTCAAGTACGCATTTCCCACAACTGAGGATAAACTTGCATGACTTCCAAACGTCCACACTCTGCAGGGGGAAACGCTCTGACCTGGAGTGGTGCCGATCTCATAACCCAATGAGGATGCACTTCCATGAGTAACTATTAACTAATGCACATCTCAGATGGCCATGAAGACGTCCACTTAACAGTATATCATGAAATCCTCCTAAAGGTGCTTCGGCCAGCCATGTCGTAGTCTTGAACAGACAATGTCAAGGTTATCGGTTCAAACCCCACCGGAATCTCATCCATGCATCCATATTTAATGGAACTTCACAATGCTGTGCCAGGATGACACTGCTTGCCAAGCAGCATATATCATGGGTGTAATACTGGATGCAACATGGCTGTGAACAATGTCTGTTGAAAGACATATGGGATCATTGTCCTTCCGACTTTGCCAGCCAGAAATCTGTGAATATGTCAGTTGCTGTAACTGTGAGCTAATGTATTCTATGTCTACACTCGTTCCTTGGCTGGGCTCATTTGAGCTCTTTTGCTTTCTAGTCATGACTTCCTTTCTGAATTTCATGGTGCTCAGAGTCATTTCCATCAGTAATGTTAGCTGGCGGGAGCATATGTTTGCTCAGCAAGTTTAGCGTTGAAACTCGGCTTCTGTCTAAAAGCAGAGGCCAGCGTGTCGCATGTACACAACCAATGGAGCTTTGCCATGCTGTGTGACTAATTAAGGAGGAAGGAGCTTGTTTAGCAGCAAGCTAATGATAGATGTTGCCCAAACTTTTTCAGTCTTTGTGTGTGAATGTGCCGTGATAGATTATTATCCCTGCATAATAAAAAATCTACAAAGTTATGTATACATTTATTTTCTGCTTGTGAAATTCTTTCATTCGTCACAAAAAAATATATATATTGGCAAGGCCACCACTTAGTCAATGCTCCGTCTTTCATGGGTATTGATCAGTTGCTAATTAAATGGCTATTAAGGGACCATTATTGAGTTTTGGATGACAAAATCCTCACCTCTGGGAGGTGGTGGTGAGGTGTGGGGAGGGAAGGGGGGGTGGTGTGGGGAGGGAGGGGGGGGTGGCGTGGGGTGGGAGGGGGGGTGGCGTGGGGTGGGAGGGGGTGTGGGGGGAGGGAGGGGCAGGTGGCGTGGGGAGGGAGGAAGGAGGTGGCGTGGGGAGGGAGGGGGGGTGGCGTGGGGAGGTAGGGGGGGGGGTGGCGTGGGGAGGGAGGGAGGAGGTGGCGTGGGGAGGGAGGAAGGAAGGGGGTGGCGTGGGGAGGGGAGGGAGGGAGGGGGTGGCGTGGGGAGTGAGGGAGGGAGGGAGGGGCGTGGGGAGTGAGGAAGGGAGGGAGGGGGGGTGGCGTGGGGAGGGAGGGGGTGGCGTGGGAAGGGAGGGGGTGAGGTGGTGAGTGGCCCTGCCAAGGCTTTCAACGTGCTTCCTAGATTTCCCCTTACGCTGTCAGTTATTAACCGCTCAAGTCGGCTCAGTCTCGGTCATGAAATAGGATTTTCTGCACTCCCAACTTTTAATACATTTTTCATAATGATATGTTATGTCTGATTACAAGTAGCTAGGATGTCTGACGACCGCAATGAGAGGTCAGACGAAGGGTCTCTTAGCAACTGTCCAGGCACTTGATTGGCTCTCTCACACTAAGGAACATTTTGAAGTCAAACTGGAAGTTAGGGTGTTCTCAGAGTGAGCTTAGTATCGTGTAATCAGAGCACATTTCAAAAAATCTATGGAATAATAGTGTGCTGAAGACCGCTCTGAACAGGAAGTGATCACATCCTTAGTTGAGTATCTGAAGGGTTAATCTCCGCAGTGTTTTCTGACAGCTGCTGGGTACTTACTTTCTGAGCATGTCCTTTGTTGTTTTTTAGCTTTGTATCAGAATATAATTGTTTTCAAATAATAACCTATTTGTTTTAAGCTGTTGTGTTCTAGTCACATATAAACAATTTAGTTAAAAAAATGTGTTCTGCTGACATTTTATCTAACACAAATAAATGTCGGTGATTAAGAACCGCAATATACTGTATAAATGATGTGATATCCCAATGTTCTTGCGTTGTTGCAGAATAAGAGTTATTCCAAGTTAGGATCTGTCTGGGATAGTCGTAGATAGTCTCAGATGTCTTAATATATGTTGTATCTTGCGGTGGATGTGCTTTCCACCCTTCTCAGCCTGAATCATATCCAGTATCTCATGTCAACGTAAAACAAAACGCGTCTGTCTCAGAAACGTCAATGTTTCAACAACTTAACACCTGGACAACTGAGCAACATTTATTTTTCAAATGAAAACAGTTTACTTGTTTTGGTTCCTAATTGAGTATTTTGATTTTAGTCTCCCAAAACACGACAGTTCCTGACTCCCTTTCTGAATCAGGTCACTCGGCAGGTGTAACTGGTGTGTTCAGTACAGTACTAAAGACTAGGAGGGGATCTCTTCCAGAGCAGAACAGGTTTGATGAGTCCAGGTGAGTCAGGAAGCAGCATTATGCTAATGTTTTCGTTCACCAGGAGGAGGAGGAAGTCCTTCTTCTGTTACAACTTAGAGACAGGATCACACACAGACGACTAACCTGCATGGGAAATTATTAGAGAGGCAGATCCTCAGGCATATTTTCTCGGACACACACACACACACACACACACACACACACACACACACACAACAACAAATAACCTACTGGGGGAACCACAGAAACGTCAAGGTAAACATTTCAGCTGCCTCTCTCTCTCTTTCTGTTCACGGTGTGTCTCAGAGTGTGTACGTGTGTGTGTGTGTGTTTGTGTCGCGGTGGCAGGTGTCTGTATACCGAGCAACAGATCTTTCACCTCAGCCCTCTCTCGGTCTGTTACCATGCAACATGCTGCGCTGACTCTGCTTGTGGCCATGTTGTTTGTCTCCAGAGAGCTGCCTCTTTGCTTAGTGCCATTCATTAGCTGGAGGTAAGAGAGCTTGGAAAGACGGGAGGTAAAACGAATGGGGGGACGGGGCCACTTGGTTTACCCTCTGCTGGTGTTCTGTTCTGGTAAAGAGCATGAAGGCAGGCAGCCAGGAGGCAGGCAATCAAGCAAACAGCTAGGTGGGTTGGCAGACAGACAGAAAGACAGACAGGCAGGGAGACAGACAGACACAGACAGACAGACAGGCAGGGAGACAGGCAGGGAGACAGGCAGGGAGACAGACAGGCAGAGGAGAAAGCACCTTGCATGTTCATTCAAGTGAAGCCCCCTACTTCTAAACTGTTACAGTGGGAAATGGCAATTAAATGCAATATTTGGGGGGGAATAATCATAATTTGTCCTTTTTTCCTGTCAGAGAAGAGGACTCTCTCTCTCTTTGTCTTTCTCTGTTGAGTAGGAAGCAAGTTGAATAAATGTGCTGCCTGGCTGGAATACCAACACACACTTATGCGCTTACATGCACACACGCACACTTATACGCTTACACGCACACACACACACTTATACACTTACATGCACACACACACGTAGAACACCCTCGAACCGAGTAACTGCTAATGTGAGTATGTCAGCATGCACTTATTTTCATATCTTACTTTACTGACCAAAACAGCAGTAGGTTAAACAGCAGTAGGTTAAACAGCAGTAGGTTAAACAGCAGTAGGTTAAACAGCAGTAGGTTAAACAGCAGTAGGTTAAAACAGCAGTAGGTTAAACAGCAGTAGGTTAAACAGCAGTAGGTTAAACAGCAGTAGGTTAAACAGCAGTAGGTTAAAACAGCAGTAGATTAAACAGCAGTAGGTTAAACAGCAGTAGGTTAAACAGCAGTAGGTTAAAACAGCAGTAGGTTAAACAGCAGTAGGTTAAACAGCAGTAGGTTAAACAGCAGTAGGTTAAACAGCAGTAGGTTAAAACAGCAGTAGGTTAAAACAGCAGTAGGTTAAACAGCAGTAGGTTAAACAGCAGTAGGTTAAAACAGCAGTAGGTTAAAACAGCAGTAGGTTAAAACAGCAGTAGGTTAAACAGCAGTAGGTTAAACAGCAGTAGGTTAAACCAGCAGTAGGTTAAACAGCAGTAGGTTAAACAGCAGTAGGTTAAAACAGCAGTAGGTTAAAACAGCAGTAGGTTAAAACAGCAGTAGGTAAAAAACAGCAGTAGGTTAAAACAGCAGTAGGTTAAAACAGCAGTAGGTTAAAACAGCAGTAGGTTAAAACAGCAGTAGGTTAAAACAGCCTACTTTCCGAATTCACACTCAATGCTGTGGACCAGATCACCCCTAGCAAAACAAAGGAGATGAGATGAGATACAGCTTAATCCATTTGAAAAGGCATTCCTTGGTCACATTCCATCCTATGTGTCTAGCTAAAGGCATACAAGCCCAGTGTCAGATGAGGATTCTAATACGCAGGACCATTTCTGTTTTGAATGGCCGTGTGGGTGTGTTCCTGCTTGCGTGTGGGTATGCATGTGTTTTGGCATTCCAGACAGGTAACACATTAACTCACCAAGCTGCTACTGTAGCTACCCAGAGAGAGAGGGAGAAAGAGAGAGCGAGAGGGAGAGAGAGAGAGAGAGAGAGAGAGAGAGAGAGAGAGAGACTCTCTCAGGTCTCTCCAAGAGGTGACCCTGTCTACACTTGTTCGAATGGCTAAACACATCCCCCTCGCCGCCATCTCCAGGTCAGAGGTCAACACTGGATTAGTTTCTGACCACAAACTTTCTTTCCTCTGTCAGATCTGAAGCTGGGTTAATGCCACTTCTTTGGATAAAGCTCCCGGGTAAATGTTGTGGTTTCGCCCTACTGTCAGTGTGCTTCTGTGTGCGTATTTAGTCTGTGTGTGGTCAACGACACAAACGACAGCTTGTTGACCTCACAATGACGGCGTGTTTCCGGGGTGATTCGGGAACCCCCGGTCGTGCCACGTTCCTGACCACTGTACTGGAACTGCCGCCCTCCATGTCACATCTTCTTGGCCTGGCGGCAGAGTCTTGACTCTGGGGGGGAGGGAGGGAGGGTTCATCCTGCCGCTGGGGCTTTTCTGCAGCAGGACAAACAGCTGTGGAAGTCTGACAGCATGTTTTAAGGCTGTCCCCTTCTGAGTCGTCTCAGGCAGATTCCGGTGTGTTCTGTGTCACCTCTCTGCGTTCTCCTTTCCCTCTGAGATGGGATCAGGCCGTTTCTTTTCATCAACAATGGGGGAGTGGAGGGAGGAGGCTATGACTGGGGCTCCTATCTCAGTGTCCAGAACATTCTTTGTTATCTGTCCAAAGAAAGAGAAGAGAGGAGAGAGAATCCCTTCCTTCTTTATTATCACCAAACATTGATAAGGAAAGCCCTTTTCTCTATTCTCTTTCTCTCTCCCCCCCCCCCCCTCTCTCTCTCTCTCTCTCTCTCTATCTCTCTCACTCACTCTCACTCTCACTCCTCTCTCTCTCTCTCTCTCTCTCTCTCTCTCTCTCTCTCTCTCTCTCTCTCTCTCTCTCTCTCTCTCTCTCTCTCTCTCTCTCTCTCTCTCTCTCTCACTCTCTCTCACTCTCTCTCTTTCTACCTCTCTGTCTGTCTGTCTGTCTCAGTCTCTGTCTGTCTCTCTCTCACACACACACAAAATCACACATAATCATACAGGGACTCAACCACACATTCAGACACACATGCACACACACGCACAAACTGAGTGGCAGACGGATGTTTCCATGCAGTGTCTCTGGTAGCTGTCTGTCTCAGTCTCTCTCCTACTCCTGTCTGGGCCTGTCTGCATCTGCATCTCCTCTTAAACAGTATCTGGTGACAGGTTATCTGGCTTATTAAAATTCGCAACTGTTGGCACACTGCAGCTCTTTTGAAAATCTCAATTTTTCTCTCTGTCACATAGCTGATTTATTTATTCTCTCAAATTTGCTTTTTCAATTATTTGTCAACCTTCATTTCTGCGAGGGGGGAGAGACGGGGGAGTATTGGGTAAGTCCAGCGTGCCCCGCTCCTCGCCCCGCTCCTCGCCCCTCCCCTCGCCCCCCGCCCCTCGCCCTGCTCCTCGCCCCCCGCCCCTCGCCCTGCTCCTCGCCCCCCGCCCCTCGCCCTGCTCCTCGCCCCCCGCCCCGCTCCTCGCCCCCCGCCCCCCGCCCCTCGCCCCGCTCCTCGCCCTGCTCCTCGCCCTGCTCCTCTCCCCGCCCCTCGCCCCTCGCCCTGCTCCTCGCCCCTCGCCCTGCTCCTCGCCCCGCTCCTCGCCCCGCCCCTCTCCCTGCTCCTCGCCTCCAGACAGGCCCCCCCCGCTCTCCAAACACCGTGTCACTTGAACCCAGGCCTTACTGCAGCGGCCTGGGTTCAAATCTTCCCCGGCTCTACGCCGCGCGTCTTCCCCTGGCCCCTTCGCCCTGTCCCACTTCGAAACATAACGGTCTGTTAAAGCATGAAAAAGAAATGGCTGAAGAATAAAAAAAAATAAAAAAAACTCTGAGCTTCCAAATGGGGATTGTGTTTGTTGGTCTGCCGGTACTGCATGACTCACAGCATCATGCTCCACCAGCTGTGGAACTGATCATCTCCATTCAGTCCATTTCAAAGCCGCAGTATTACCCCTTCACAACTGTCAGTGTGATCGCGATGGTGTTTTTTTTATTTTTTTTATGACATTCCCCTCCCCCAGCGCCTGGAGAGAAATTAAGTTTCGACTGTTTAGGCATGGAAATCTCCATGGCTATCATGGATTTGCAAAGTTTGAGCCTACTCTTAGTCAGGAGAGGAAGAAGATCTGAGAAATGGGGAAACGGAATGGAAGTGGATGTTTATTTGCGCTCGGCCCCAGCTCGTTCCTCCTCATGTATCAAATAAATGTAAAGCCTCTTTAAGTGTGTTTCTTTTTCATCTCGCTCGGCAGTGAGTGTTTGAATGTCAGTTTACCCGTACGGAAATGTGTGCCAACCGCCTCTTAGCTCTGCTCTCCTCTTCCCTCTTTTCCTCTCCTCCTATTGAGTCGTAATCATTCTCATTCACATTCTCATGCTCTGGTCCCAGGAAGCGCGTGAAAGACCATAACACATACTAACGGTGGGTGCCGCGCATGAAGAAGAGGCTCCCAGACATTCAAATGGATGACCCCCTCAGCCCACTCAGTCACTCTGGGACCGCTCAATTGGTTCACTAAATAAAGGTCAAGTGTAGTGCGTTTCACCTCGAAGACAGTGTTTTAGTCTTTGTTTTACCTCCCTGCTCCCTCGCTTTGAGTTTCAAAGGAAAAGGCGGCTTCCTGTGTGAGTGAGGAGACGGGGTTGGAATCCTTCAGCATCTCATTTGTAAATTGTGGTTCGACTTGACCCTCTGACAGTAAACGTGTGTTCGTCTCTGCCGGAGCGATTGACAGCCACGCACTTGAAAACGCGCTTGAAATGTCACTGCAGAAAGACGGGGTCGTCTTGCAAGGATTCATTCTCAGGTTTACTCGAGTGGCAAAGGAACACACCGTTCATTGATTGAGGAGTTGTTTTGTTTTGTATTGATACCTTCCAGCCCTCTTCCATCTGTCCGTTGATCCATCCATCTATTTATTCATCTATTCATCTAACTCTCCCCCTGTCTATGTCTCTCTTTCTCTTCATCCCTTTTTCTCTCTCCCCTCTCTTTCTTGGCCTCCCTCCAGCCCTCTACACTTCTCTCTCTCTGCTACTAAGCTACAGAGCTTTTCTGGGGTGCCCCACTGTGAGGTCCGGGAACTCTTCAGGGCAGATTTATGAACGTGGCTGTGAGGTCAGCGGGGACCTCTGCGACCAGCCATTCTGCCGGCCGCCACGCGGCGGCGGGAGAGGGCGCCATGCCTAGCTTGGGGTCAGAGGTCAGGGAGGGGAGCTAAGCTGACACACAACTCTGATTCTGGCCAATGGGAGCAGAGAGTTGGTCGTGGTGCTAATTGGCAGGTTTTATTGCCGTTGATGTGAATGATGATGTGATGGTACTACAGCGATGTTTTCAAAGGCATTTTGTTTGGAAGTTTATTGAAAATGCAACACATTGACTGTTAAGTGCAATTTTTTTACATTTTCATTTGTAGGGGAAAGGCTGTGGATTCAAATGTGTTTGCTTTCTGTCGATGAGAGGTTTGGGGTAACAACGCACTTTGTTTTTAGTTCTGTTGTCCCTATTAACAAGGTGATTAATTAACAAGCAGGGCCTATGTACTGACTCCAGGCCTGTCTGCTCTCTGCATCATAGGAACATCTGGTTCCCTCTCTGTCACACATACGGCAGGCGAGGTTCAGCCTTGCGTCGGGCTAAGCTGTCGCTGTTTACCAATTATTCATAACTACAAACAGAAGTTGAGAGCAAAACAGCCATTTTTCCTGTTTATCAAACTTTTATAACCCGTCGGCCCTCGAACAAGAGAAAAGCTGTGCAAAGTGATGGAATAGCGGAGAAACAGGGAGAGTCTGCCAGTCTCCTGGTCGAGAGATGCTGCGCAGCAGACGAGATGGAATGCGACAGAATGGAGTGTGACTGTTCTCATCGACTTCTGAGGACGATAATGGTGCCCGGCATTGATTATCGCTGGAGAACACGGATATCTTCATTGAGGACAACTTTCTCTTAACACATGGCGCGCAACGACTTGGAGATTTTAATGATGCACGACAGGCGCGTTCGCAGCCCCGCCATCAGCTGCTCTAATTAGGCAGGCTCCACAAGATGTTGGCTAATTGATTGCCTCCTGTGATCAAATGACAAAGGGAAGTAAGCAACAGAATCTAAATAGAACCCCCCCCCCCCCATCTCTTCTCATCCTCCCTTCTGCCCCCCCTTCCTTCTCATCCTCCTCTCTCCCCCTCCTCATCCCGCCACCCCCCTTGCCGTTCCTCTGTCGTTCTTATTCCTCCCCTCGGTCCCTCTTTCTTGTCTTCGTCCCTCGCTCAAAATGTTCCTTCTCAGCGTTTTTGGAAAGCAAAGAAAAAGGTGCAGTGCTCTCTTAATTCCAGAGCTGTAATATCAAAAGAATGGCCGTCGTCCAGAAGGCTGACATTTTCTCCAGATATAGTATCAATAGAATGGCCAGTGTCTAGAAGGCTGACATTTTTTCCAGATATAGTATCAATAGAATGGCCAGTGTCCAGAAGGCTGACATTTTTTCCAGATATAGTATCAATAGAATGGCCGTCGTCCAGAAGGCTGACATTTTTTCAGATATAGTATCAATAGAATGGCCGTCGTCCAGAAGGCTGACATTTTTTCCAGATATAGTATTAATAGAATGGCCAGTGTCCAGAAGGCTGACATTTTGTCCAGGTCTAGTTCTCTCTCACTCCCAGCCAGACCCCGTCCGTGCAGAGAAGAAGACACGTGACAGTCAGAGAGGACAAGTCCCATCTGACCCAGCGGCGTGACAGTAGGGTCAGCGCGCTACACTACCCTTCTGTAGGTTTGCGTTTCTGCGCAGGAACACAAGGTTCTGTAGATGTTCACAACGTGCGGGCGAGATGCAAGATGGGGTTCACCCCACAGCCATTTGTTGTTCTAGTTATCTATTTATCTATTCAGGAAGTAATCACCCACTGTGCTGAGCTTTATTTACCCACCCACACCCCCCCACACACACACACACACACCATCCTTAAAGGGTCCTGTGGCGTCTAATAAGCCGTTCTGTTAGGCTCCCTCCTCACGTCCATAATTACAGCAGTGTTTGGGATCCAGTGCTTGCTCTAGAAACCTCTAGAAGTGACATCCCAGCACCTATAATTAAGACAAATAACTCAGCGCCAGGTGATTATAGTCATTAATTAGCATCTGTTGGCAAATAGGTCAACAGACACACAAAACATCTGAGTCGTATTAAGTCGTGGATTTGGATTTGGCTGCGTTGGTTTTGTGTTCATGTCTCACAGAGGCTCTTTCCCTCGCTCTGGCTGGCATTTGTTGTTCATTTTCTTCTTTCGTTTTTTCACCTCTGAGGGTGGGTTGGGATGGTAGGCATGTGAAGTGCTCTGTATGGCTTTCCCTCAAGTGGATACTGCATTCCGAACACATATGGTGTGAGAACCTTCTTGCCTGCTATTCTGATCAAAGTAGTGTAAATAGTGTGTGTGTGAGTGTGTGAGTGGGTGTGTGTGGGTGGGTGTATGTTGTGCTATGTGCCACAGTTTCTCCAGTCCATATGCTCAAACATTCCTCCTCTCCATTTCTCCCGTGCGTTCTTTGAGTTGGCCTAAATAATTCAGCTTTCTTAGACTTTCGTCTTCATTTGTGGCAGGGAATGATTCGCTTCAGCACCTTCACGCTCTCACACTGCGAGGCCTTAGGACTTGAGGAAACATCCCCTGCATATGGTGCTTAGACCGGCTGTGTAACTGGAGGGCTACAGGAGCTACATTGATTGGAAGCCACTAAGCCAGTGGTCCTAATTGGAGCTGGAGCTAGCCTAGCCTAGCCTAGCCTAGCCTAGCCACTTAGACATGAGTAAATCAAGGGGTGTGATTTGGAGCTTGGTATGTGTTTTTGATCACGAACATTGAAGACCCAGACTGGATAAAGATTCTTCAAACAAGATACACTAAATAAATTGTGTACTTGTTTTGTGTGAGCATAAACAGTGTTTGATACTGCACGCATCTCTTTTTCACTGTCTCCCTGCTATCCCGCTCTCCCTCTGTCTCTCACTGTCACTCCCTGTCTCTCTCTCTCTCTCTCTCTCTCTCTCTCTCTCTCTCTCTCTCTCTCTCTCTCTCTCTCTCTCTCTCTCTCTCTCTCTCTCTCTCTCTGTCTCCCCTATTCTTTCTCTCTCTCCCCTACTCTCTCTGTCTCTCTCTGTCTCTCTCTCTCTCTCTCTGTCTCGGTTTCTCCCTCTCAGTTCCTCTCCTGTCAGAAGCGAACAGCCCTTCTGCACCAAAGAAAGGTCTTGTGTCTACATTTTGAAACCAAAATGAGTGACACACCTGTTACCTAAGGAATACCTGTCACCTCCTGCCAAAGCCGGTAACCCTTTAAAAATGTGGAAAAGAGGCCCCTTATCTTCTCCAAACACCTGTTAAAGCCCTACTCAGGGATTCAGGGACTCCACGCTGCATAAATAGGTGACAATGGCATTTGTTGTGCTTTTAAAGATGCCACTGAGTTCAGATAGAAACAGTGTGGTGTTTTGCCTCACTTTCGTCCCTCGTTTCGTCGGGAAGAGATGCCTTTTTTTTATCTGCTCCAAAGTTATTTGAGCGCCCTGTTTTCGAAACGAAAATAAAAGTTAACCGTACCCCCCCCCCCCCCCGCTTCGGGGCAATAACCTCTGTTTTAAGAGAGCGGCGTGTGAAATAGGAGAACACAGTTGTATTATCTCCGGGTCAGAGGTTGCAGGAAGGGAGGTGTTAGCTTTCAGAACGGTGAGCTCCGTGCTGGAATGCTATTTATTATATACAGATATACCTTATTATATACAGATATACCTTATTATATACAGATATACCTTATTATTAACAGATATACCTTATTATATAGAGATATACCTGTATATAATAACAGATCATGTATGTGTGTGTGTGTGTTTACGTATATAACAGATAACAGACAAGCCGTCATAATATCAATGGATTATCATGCCTCATAAGTAACCATGCTTTCAGGAAAGGCATGTTGAAGAGGACATGGCACTTTTATTGATGGACGTACAAAACAGGTCTCAGTCCTGTTCCTCCCCTCTGGTTTTTGACCTGCTCACCTGTCCTGTGATGACTTCACATGACGCGCGGGGCTTTTCCCTTCTTTTTAATCCTATTGATGGCCTCTCTGGGGGGGATGTACTGCCCACGCTGGGCGGCAGGGGCAGGGATGTATGTGGGCGTGGGTCCGTGGCTGGGTTTCCGTGGAAACACGAGAGCTGCGTGTGGTTTTAGCTGTCTCTCTCTTTATACATCCAACAGCACCACAATCAGAAAGGGATACAGAACCTCACAGAATCACTGCATTTCGAGTTGCCTTCAGAGCCCTAGCAATCTCCAGGACACACACGAGACTCCTGGACACAACCACACACACACACACACATACACACACACACACACGTGTTGGTGCCATGGTACCGATGTGCAATCCACTTTTGGTATTATTGACAATATGACAATGCTAAGTCCTCCAGAAGGCAGGATGTAATCTCTGGACCATTCTAGTCTTTCTGCTGCTTTACCTTAACACCCCAACGCCCACCCCTCCCCCCACACCCCCATTTACCACTCTGCTTTCAACAGCACACATGGTCTGCTTATCACAGCTCAAGGACAGCCCCTGACTTTGAGAGACAGAGAGAGGGAGATAAAGAGAGATGTGAGAGGGAGAAAGTGGGAGGGATAATAGGAGGGGAAGAGAAGGAGAATGGAGGCAGGTGCAGACGCCTGCCAGATGGAGAGTTCAGACCATGGCTTGTTCCTCTGAAATGTCAGAACTGTGTAAAAAAAAAAAAAAAAAAAAAATTCTAAAGCATCCATCACTGGCGGTCAGGACCAGTGTAGAGGTTAGGGAGATGAGGCCTCCTCGGTGAGCTGTGGAGGTCATTACGGATGCTTGGCTCTGGACACTGCCTCCTGAGGAGAGCTGGAGGGCCGGACAGGGAGACCGGCTTCCACACACTCATCAAACAGGGCCTGCAGGACATTCCGCTGCTATTGTGACTGTGTGTGTGTGTGTGTGACTGGCATAGAGCCGAGGGAAAATCCTGAGTGTTCTCAGGAGTGTGAGTCTGGATTGAGTTGCTTTGATTGTGAATAATATTATACAATTGTGTGTGTGTGTAAAGGGGTAATATGTAAATCTGTGCTTGTGTGTGTTTGTGTGTCTGTAAAGGTGTAATATATGATTGTGTGTGTGTGTGTGTATAGGGGTAAAATGGAAATCTCTGTTGTGGTTGTTGGCAGAGACTGAGTTTCTTGTATCGTCCACAGACACACGATAGTTGTGTTTGTATCTAAATATATGCTTACTCTGCCATATATTTAAGTCGCATCAATCCAGCAGAATCATTGGGAACACGGTGTCCCTTTTGTGATTGAATGAAGCGCGTTACAGGCTGAGTTATATTCATTTCACCACAGTATGAAATTTTTATATGACATGCAAAGTGCTCTCCGGCCTGCATTTACGGACAAAATATTTTACCTTGACTTTGCAGAACAGTAGCGCCATCATCTTTTATTGGAAGACGCGTGTGCTTAGGTTGATTAAGAAGGAGATCCTTGGAAGTAATTTATGTCGTGAAAACAAGTCTTGGAGGTTGTAGCTCTGATTTAACATGCATAGGGTGAACAGTAAAACAGGAGAATACAGTAGGTCCTTCAGTGTAGCAAGCAGTTGTTTGACTAAGGCACTGTGCAGTGTTTAGATGAGCAGAGTAATGTGCTTGACCGGTACTGGTGAACAGTACACACATCTATAAACATACTTGCATACAGTATAACACAATGATGAGAGTAGGAAGGGAAACGGTGGATTACTGGTCAATTGGTTGTACTCCTTTTTTATATACATACACATACACATGAACATTATACTGTATTTATATATGTGTGTGGATGCATATGGATACAGTATTTACACATCACAGTTTCTTTTCCCCTGTCTATCCATTTATTCCCTAATTTAGTATCCACCCACAGCCTCAACCCCATTATGCCTGCCTTCTGTGACACCTGTGCCCTCGCCAAGGGTTCCCACTTTCAATTCCCCTCCTCTAATTGAAATAAAAAAAATGTAAAGCAGGAAGTTCAGGACAAAGTCATTAGGATTTAAATTTTTGTTTGTGAAGCTTTGTTTTGAGTTTTGGGGGTTCATAGCGGGGTTGTGTTTCTGAACGCTGTTTTGGTCCAGTCTGGATTCAAGTTTTAATCGGCATCAGCCTCGTTAGTGAAACTAAGAGATTCAAACAACTTCAGAACAGGAGATTACATAAGATTAGATTGCGTTTAGATTACAAATTCCAAACAAACTTCTCATGTATTGTCAAACTCAAGCAATATTCAATATGATGCTTAACAGGTAATATGACAATCCTTTCAAGTCTGTCCCATCCCCAAGACACACAGCTCGACGATCAAATGAATCAATTATTCGTCTTTGTTGTCCTTCACAGTTTGAAATAGGAAAATCTAGGAGCTTTGAAATAAAGTTAATGTTGAAAACGTCACGTTTTTTGAAGAACCAGAAACTAATAAGAGGTTCTGCCATTGACGAAGAAGAGGAAAATGTAGTAGATCAAAACAGCCACAGGTTACCTCACTGCAAACGGTTTCATTGGAACGTCTTCTCATCTCTACTTGAAAGCAATACCAAAACTCTTTGTCTGCTATAATGATATATTTTTCTCTTTTCTACCTTTTTTTTGCAGTCACTGCATAATTACAATGCTGGGGTTAGTGATGGTCCCAGCCATTATGACTCTACAAAGACCTGGGGGGTGGAAGATTGGATTCTCCAAAAACACTCCTTTTGAAAAAAAAAAAAGAATCTCTCTGTGCTGGTTCTGCATATCAATGGGAAAAGGGATGTGTTGAAATTGCATATAAGGTTATTATATTTTAATAAGGAATGGGCTTCGACATGGCTGCAGTTTCCTGCTGAATTTGGCCGTAAAAATGTGAAAAAGAGGGAAACAGACTGATAGAAAAGGGCATAGATTTCAAATCAAAAGAAGGGTGTTATTCTCTATTAGGAAGAGTTTCTTACTATGTTCTCTTGAGGCATGCACAGGGTGATACAGAGAGAGGCACCGAGAGACCAGCAGAGGGAGAGAGAAAAAGAGAGAAACAACTACTGGCCTGTCTCTCTCTCTCTCTCTCTCTCTCTCTCTCTCTCTCTCTCTCTCTCTCTCTCTCGCTCTCGCTCTCGCTCTCGCTCTCGCTCTCGCTCTCGCTCTCGCTCTCGCTCTCGCTCTCGCTCTCGCTCTCGCTCTCGCTCTGCTCTCTCTCTGCTCTCTCTCTCTCTCTCTCTCCCTCTCTCTCTCTCTGCTCTCTCTCTGCTCTCTTTCTCTATTTCCCTGTCTTACTCTCTCTGCTTTATTTTCTCTGTCCACCTCTCTAAATGCCGTGCTGTGTACATCTCTCTCTCTCTGAGTGACTGCCCAGCGGGGGGTGTGGCTGCAGGATCCATCAGATTTACCGGATGTCCACTACACTGTAGTAACAGATGGAAAATTGTTCACTGTGTTTACCATGCCTCAAAGAAAAACAATGGGTATAGGGAATTTACAGGCAACAGTGGGTCCTCTCTTATACTAGAGAGTGATTTTAACCATCCATTTTTTATTTGAATCCATTTCGAAGTGTCTGGAGTGGTCTTCACAGTGTGCTCAACCATGTGTGTGTGTGTGATGAGGAGGGAGAGGGGGAGAGAGAGGGAGAGAGGGAGAGAGGGAGAGAGGGAGAGAGGGAGAGAAGGAGAGAGGGAGAGAGGGAGAGAGGGAGAGAGGGAGAGAGAGAGAGAGAGGGAGAGAGGGAGAGAGGGAGAGAGGGAGAGAGGGAGAGAGAGAGAGGGAGAGAGAGAGAGAGAGAGAGAGGGAGAGAGGGAGAGAGGGGGAGGGGGGGAGGGGGAGGGGGAGGGAGGGGTCAAAAGAAAATGCAGCCAGACTGTGAGCTGGTTTGGGTTGTGACACAGTCGTCCACAGTGCTTCTGTCAACAGCTTTTTCTCTGTCTGGAAGGAGGATTTGTTTTGTGTTACCCGAGCATCTTTGACCCATTTCCCTAATTGGCTGGAGGAGACTGTCGTTGTCCAGGCCGCTCATTACCTGTAGCGTCCTAGCTCAGTGACAGCTCCCTCTCCACTTGTCTCTTCTCCCCTTGTCTCTTCTCCCCTTGTCTCCTCTCTCCTTGTCTCCTCTCCATTCTCCTTTTTCTCTTTCGACGCTGTCCCATTTACCATTGATACTATAAATATTTACTATACTGGTAAATATTTCCAGTCAGAACCATTGTGTTGTGTGTAACACATTTGATCAACAATCAAGATTGTGCCAAAACGTCAGCTTCCTCAGTGGGAGTGACTAGTCAAGTGTCGTTCTCTGCCTGTGCAAGTGATATATCAGGATACATGCAGTCAAGGTATACCAGGTTTTGATATGGCTTTTATAAGTCGCTTACTTAACCTCTCTGTCTTGGCTGATGTGTTGGACTTTGTGACTCCTGGCTGCGTGTTCATAGGAACCTGGTTTGGACTCCCAGATGGAAGGATAGTTCTGCTGTCCCCTCCAGCTGGCATCCCCCTTACTTCTCCTACACAGGAGAAGCACATTACGATTTCCTTGATATCTTCTAGCAATTGTTTTATGTAAGTGTGGGTGAGTGGTGTCTTTTCCTTTGACTGTGTGTGAAAGTGTGTGTGTGTGTGTGTGTGTGAAAGGGTGTATGTGTGTGTGTGTGTGTGTGTTCATCATGCCAAGGTTGCAGTGACAGCGTTGTTGTTTAGCTCAACCAGAATGTATTTGGGACAGTAGTCACACAGAAATGTTTGGTTATGAATGTCACCTTGGCTCAGAACGAAGGCTCTCTCTCTCTCTCTCTCTCTCTCTCTCTCTCTCTCTCTGTCTCTCTCTCTCTGTCTCTCTCTTTCTCTCTCTCTTTCTCTCCTTCTCTCCTTCCGACCCCTCTACCTCTATTTTGTACGCCCTCCCACTCTCTCTCTTTGGGTTATCTAAGTTCTTCCTTTGCACAGAGGGAGAGCTGTCTCAGAGTATTGTCAGGCCGCATCACAAAGCTGGACGGCTCCAGGGAGCCGCAGCCGGTAAGAGACAGAAAACCGAGAGAGGAAGGGGGGGGGGGATTTATAAAAGATGCCTTTGACCATTCATCTCTCTTTCCCGGCCACTTGAGAGACCAGTTCAGACGCTGTGGAAATATTCAGAGCTGTGTAAATAATGTAAGCCTCCACAACTCTCTCTCTCTCTCACCGGCTTCCCTCTTCCTGCTCGTCTCCACGGCCACTCTGGATGCCTGACACGCCCACGAGGCGCTTTTGACAGCGACGGGTGGCGAGATTCAGAATAGGGATAATTTGATACTCCGCTCTCACAGCTATCAGAAGTTGACGCTGCTCTCTTTATCTTTTAAGCTAATTTTTCCTCTTGTCACAAAGTGACCTTGGGACAGGGATTGGATTCACGCTTTGCTCGTGCGGGTTGTGCTTTTACTGACTGATGCGTGGAAGAGGGCAGCATTTTGCAGGTCTCCACAGTCTTGCAGAGATCTGATGCAGTCTGGCTGTAAATGGAGGGGGGGGAGGGAGGTCTGGGCACACAAAACGTCAACGCTGCTTGTTTCCTGGTTCAGGAGTGGCACGCGGGTCCCGCTGATGTCGAACTGATGAGTTTGCATGAGCGCTCCATCTGATTGGCCTGCCAAGCCACATGGAGGGAAATGTCACTGGAAAATGAAAACCACCTCCTCCCTTCTCCTCCATCTGAACTCCAGTCCACACCTTGATGGACAGCCTGGCTAAATGGGTATGCAAGGGTGTGAATGTTACGGTGGACTTGCAGAGAAAGGGTAGTTGAGATTGTGTGCGATTGTTTTCTCTCGAATGTTCACTCGCTTGGTGCTCGTGTGAGCGTATGCAGGTGTGTGTCCGTCCACACAAGCGCACGTGGCTGTGTCTCCTATGTGCTTGTGTGTCTTCCCACCTGTGTGTGTGTGTCGTGTGTGTGTGTGTGTCGAGAGTCTGGCTCAGAGCGGAGGTGTGAGACTGGCCGGTTCCCTGTTCTCGGGACACTGCAGCAGTGGTTAGCGCGGCGTTGTTTGCCTTCTGTCCAGTCCACTGCATCTCTGACCTCAGAGCAGATTGGAAGGCGCCGCACTCATCCAGCGGAGCACTGGGGCGTTCTCACACACCGGCCAGCTCCCATGATTTATAGCCTCCAATACAGTCAATAACAGCCACGGCTGCCATGCATGCAATCCCCCCTCCCCCTTTCCAACCCCCCTCCCTCACCACCCACACTTCTACCGCCACCCACCGCGCGCACACTTACCACCACCCGCCCTACCCCCACCCACCCCTCTAACCCCCCCCCCCCCCCCCAGCGCTAGATTAGCAGGATGGGGCTCAGCCTTGCCCAGGCCAGCCTGTGTTCAGCTCTCTTCATTAGCTGTGGTGTCAGCTGTTTGGGGGAGGGGCGGGGGGGGGGGAAGATATGCTGGCTAATGGTTTTGATGCGTCAGGTGCACACGGCTGGAGGTTCGCCACCTCGGTGAAATCGGCCTCTGTGATGAATACCTCCCTAACAACGTCCCCCGCCCCCTTCGCTTGGCCTTCCCCCCTGAAAAGGGGAACGCAGTAAAAAAAAAAGGAAAAAAAAGGGGGCCGTGTTAAAACATGTGACCTCCATCTCTGTTTTCTGCCTGGCAACAGAGCGACCTCACAGACTTTCTCCAAGCTGTGTTTATTGCATAAAGCAACATTGTTTAAGTGTTGGCCGGGGAACACTGCTAATAATCTCACGGGGGAGTGATTCTCCAGTTGATACACAGAACCGTCCTCTATTGTGCCTCAATCTGTCGACACCGAGACAGTAATATTGTATAAAACAGTTGTAATAACATCATCCGACCACATTTCAGTTCCAGAGACAGCAAAGTTGGTAAACGTTTTATTTTCTTACAGGAAATCCCATCTCTTCCAGACCGCAATGTAGCGTCTGTTGACAGTGACCGGTAGGTCCACATAACATGAACCCGCGAGCTCACCCTGCCTCAAGGTAACGCAGTTAGGGAGCTAATGTGATTGGGTGCGACGCCGGTCCACTCGTGATGGCCCTCAAACGCGGCGCGCAATTAGATCGGTGGCAAAAAAAAAAAAAAGTCTGACCTCGCCTCCGGCGTTTACTGTTAAGCCGTTAAGTGTCTCTGGGAACAACCCCTCGTAACTCAGGCAGCCGGCAGGAGCCACGCGGTGAGACCCGCGCCCCCCCCCCCCCCCCCCCCCCCTAGTCCTCTCAGCCGCTGGGCTCTTAAAGAGACACGCCCTCCGAGGGACCTGAGAAGACTCGGAGGTCCTTCTCCCTGTGGGCCAGGTACGGTAAGGCTCTCTTGACTTCCCGCGGGAGGTTATCCCGTCCAATAGTTGCGTCGGCTCAGCACGGCCCCGCGCGGACTCTCTGCGCGCCGGGTTCGGATGACGCGCGTTTGATTTAGCGGCCGTATCGAGTGTGTGTCGGGGGGGGGGGTGCGACGCCCGACTTCCTCTGGGAGGGGGCGTCTGGCCATGCGATCCTGCGTGAGCAGCAGATTGGCCCGTCGTTGCCACGGCGACTTGGAACTCTGTGGCACAGCAGGAGGAATGTCTGGAGAGCTGAGGCAAGCACTTCCCTCTCCCAAGTTCTCTGGGGCTCTGAAATGAATGAAGTCGAGCTAAGATGAATGGAGCCGAGTTTTGAATACAGAGAGCGGTTATTATCGTTGGGGTATGAAGGAAGCTATTAAACAATGCCAACATGGCAGATCGCCTTTTCTTGGCGAGCGGAACTTTCCACAACACCCACCGAAGGGACACTAGACTTTGACTTTCCGTTCGAAACACTCAGATGAAACTCACTGCCGCGCGTGTGTGTGTGCGCGCGTGTGCGCGTGTTATTTGTAGCGGTTTCAGTGTTTTCTACTCCTCCATCCTTTCCTACACAAAGGTTTATTGTGATGTCACAAAATACCAGTGAGGCCCCCCCTTCCACCATGTTTTACAATGTTCCATTAAATACTACATGGAATGATTTCATAATCAACAGTGATTGTCGTCGTCCTTTAACAGGTCTAAGCGCGTGCTAATAAATGGTGTTGGCGTGTCACACAGGCTCTTGGCTCATTAGCGAGAAGAAAACGGCGAACACGCAAACAGCGGGGTGATGTGAGCGTAGCATAGCGCTGGAGCCCCGGCGGATAAATGAGTCGGGTCTCTGTGAGGCAGTGCAGTGTGTGGTAGCATGGCCTGTGGTTCCGTTGTCAGCGTCGAGTTAACACTTCCAGTTTACAACTCACTAATGTAGAGGCTGAAGAGGGGACTGCGGCTGGCTTTATGGAATGATGGATGTGGGGTTCTGCTTGATTTGTTGCGTTTTCCTTGTCCCTGTGCCTTTCACGGTTATTTAAAGAGTCGGGTTTGGGCTCTCTGATTCTGTTGATCGTGGATTTGTGTTTATTTGTTCCTGTCTCTACTCTCTAGAGCGACATCAGGCCTCCTCATCTACTGTGTTGACTATAATCTACTGTGTTTGGCAATTATTTTTTTTTTTGTTTATCGCTGCATCTGAGTGTTTCTGTTACAAAATGAAAATGCGAGATTTGAAGGTTGCCACTGAATTTACTTTCAGATCCAACGTTGTACTCTAATATTGAACTTACTATACAACACTTATGTATTTGACATATCAGATAAGTGTTTGAATGTGAGTGTGTATGCGTGTGCCTGTATGTGTGTGTGTGCGCGTGTGTGTGTGACAGTTAGCATTGTGTTCAGAGGGCCACCCTGAGGCTAACCATGGGGTGTCAATTCACTCCTCCTATAAAAAGCCGTCAGAAATGCTCAAAGATGCCCTGTGAGATCAGGCTGGAGACCAGTCCGCCTGCTGAACGGAACACATCCCCGAGCCGGGCTGAGAGACAGTGTTTGTTTTGAGAAGAAACAGTTTGTGGTGTTCAGCGCCTGGTCTGGGGTGTTCCTCGTGTCTCCGGGTGACAGCTTCCTGCTCCGGAGCCTCTACACCTTCACAGGCTCTGCACACAGGCCTCAGCCAGGCACCAGGGGAAGAGCGAGGGATGAAGGAGAGACTTGCCTTCATGTCGCTGGGTTAATACGCCAATGAAAACCTCCCTCCCTCCCTCCCTCCCTCCCTCCCTCCCTCCCTCCCTCCCTCCCTCCCTCCCTCCCTCCCTCCCTCCCTCCCTCCCTCCCTCCCTCCCTCCCTCCCTCCCTCCCTCCCTCCCTCCCTCCCTCCCTCCCTCCCTCCCTCCCTCCCTCCCTCCCTCCCTCCCTCCCTCCCTCCCTCCCTCCCTCCCTCCCTCCCTCCCTCCCTCCCTCCTTCCTCCCCCACTGCCCCTTGCTTCCTGTCTCCTTCTCTCCTCTCGTGCGCCTTTGTTTCCTCTTCTCCCATCCTCCCTCCCATCCTCCCTCCCTCCCTGCCTCCCTGTCTCAACCCTTCCATCTCCATTCCCTCCCCATCCCTCTGAAGCTCATACGTCGTATAGCGCAGCAGAAAACCACATTAGCGGTAGCGCGGCCGGAGGTTGTTAATCCTAATCCCTTCGTAGTGCTCTCGTGCCGCCCTCTCCACGCCGCGCGCAGCCCACAAGTGTCCCAGGCATGTAGCATCTTAACCCCACACGGCTGCTTCTATTTCCCTCTCAGCCAGACCCACAGTGGCCAAACGGAGGGAGCCCTCCCCTCCCCATGTGTCTCCCCTGCCAAACGACCTCTCGGATGGCCAGGGAATCTGGGGTTTAGCAACACGGAGCACGCAATGGTGATAAGAGGGCGAGGGAGGGAGGGGGAGAAGGAAGGAGTCAGTGGATGAAGGAAGAAGCGGGGGGGGGGGGGATGGTGTCAAATGAGTTTGGCACGCCCTGATGATGTCAGCTGGGTAAAATAGCTACGAGCCACCTTTGGATTAATGCAGCCTACTGTAAATTCCTTCAACTCATGGTTTAATCTGAACAGAGTCCAAAAGGCATGCTCTTAGCCGGTGGATTAAAATGTGTTGGACATGGGAAACACGTCTCCCTCCCTCCCCCTCCACACACACACACACAAACACACACACACACACACACGTACCACTTCAGAGTGTGTTTTCCCGTAGACCCGTCACCAGTCCCTGAGTGTCTGATAGTGTCGTCGGGGTGGAGAGATGCCATATGGGGACTCATTACCAGACACCCTGCAGTGTCATCAAAGTGACAACACCGAGGTGATTTGCGCGTGGCAAGGAGAGTTGATATCCCCTCATGTTCAAAGTCATCCATAAGATGGTACCGACCAGCCTTCGCTTCCCAGAGTCCTGAGGAAGGAGACAGCATGTTGTGTATGTAAGGAGGACAATTTAGAGATTTTAACTTCTTCCGGTATGCTGCTTTGTCTTCATTAGTTCTCCCATTTCTTTCGGATTGAGGGCTGAATCCTCATTCTGTCTTCTTCCTGCTGCAGGTGTTTGTGCTGGGCCTCCTCCTCCAGACCCACGGGGAAACTTACTTGTTTTCTTAGTTTTTATGTCAAGTTAGAAAGGGCTACTGCCATTACCTGCATGGAATTTGAACACTCTCCACATTTAACAGGCTGTGTTTATGGCGCCAGCATTGCGATCTTTTTGATGGAGTTTTTGTTGGGGTGGGTCTCGGGTGCTAACTTAAATGGGCACAAGTCAAATAAAAAAAATCCCATTCTAATTGTAATCCCCGAAGACCTGCTCAAAACCTGGTCACCGAAGCTTTTATCGCGTAAATGTCCAGTGCGATGAGCTCAAACCACTCACCGAAGCACCCATGGTTCTGATGTCAGGCTTAAGATGCGTAAGAGTCCGTGTGGCATGTTTTCTTCCCGATACTGCGCTTTTGCTTCTGCTCGCGGCCTCAGCTGGATGAGTCGAGTGCTACTTCATTTGACAGCTTGTTCGCTAGCTACATCTAAGCTTATTAAAACTCCTTTCCCGCACATATTTGATCCTCTTTCTGACATCGCGTATAAGAGGCATCGCGCACGAACGCAATGTTGTAGCCACCAGAGAGGGGCGGGTTGGAGAGGTGACCCGGTGGCGCCGGTCCATTCAGTTGTAATCACTGTCAGTTCCACCCTGTGTGGATCATGGTCACACAGAATCAATTCCACTCGAGTCAGGCGTTTTGGAACATGTCCACAAAATGGAGACAGAGGAGGCTGCAAATTGTTTTCTTAGATTGGTACATTAGTAGGTCAGTGTCCGGGAAATGTACGACAATGCGTTAGGAAGGGTTTACAACTCGGGCAAACAAGCACTAATACATTGGAGGAGAGTGGGCAGCAATGTTACTGATGAACACTGCTACAGTAATGTGTTAATTTGGCCTATGCCACCGCATTCACATTTAGAACAATTATGTTTATTTTCCGGCCTTGAAAAGCCCCTAATTGATGGGATTTGTGTAGTTTTCCATCCGCTGTTAAAAGTATCTCAAAGCTGTAAACAGATTTGCTTTGCCCAATTGCAAATGTACCGTTTTACCTATAATAGAAAAGGCATCTCGGCGCCGATAAACTGATCGCAGTCCTATTAATTTGGGCCACGTTAAGGTTCACATTTTGTTTGGATATCACCTCAGAAGACCTGATAAATAATGCCAATGATTAATGCTCTGAGCCATGAACAAACTACCTAGGTGCACAGCCCAGGCAGACAAAAAAGCCTTATAAATTGGAAATTTCCAGCAAGTGGAATAGTCATTGGGGCCAAGATCTCTAAGCAATTAACAGATCTTGCAGACAGTCTCTGGACTCCATGGCTTTTTTTGAGCTCTAATTAGATTTTCAGATTGCCATAGCTCAAGAATGACTAGCTGTACTGTATGTGATAGGCAAATCCATTAGAATCCGAGGACTTTGGAAAAAGATCATGGTTAGCACATTATGTGGATACTTGGTAAAAATGGCATCTTGAAACGGGATTTAATTGAAAGGCATGATCACCCCTTTTTCCGCTCTCTTTCGCTCCCTCTCTCTCTCTCTCTCTCTCTCTCTTGTTCTCTCTCTCTCTCTCTCCCTCTCTCTCTCTCTCTCTCTTGTTCTCTCTCTCTCTTGTTCTCTCTCTCTCTCTCTCTTGTTCTCTCTCTCTCTCCCTCTCTCTCTCTCTCTCTCTCTCTCTCTCTCTCTCTCTCTCTCTCTCCCCCCCCCTGTGTGTGTTCATAGAGAGTTAAATCAGTGCTGAGTTAGACCCCCTCCCCTTGGCAGCGAAAGAGGGTGTCTTCGGGACCACTTGTGTGTTTCAGGCAATTGTTGGAGCATCCCATGAGCTTTGCGCCCGAATGGGTTCTCGCTTTAATACAGATGGCCTGATGAAATGTTTACGATCCAGCGAAGGCAGGAAATGGACATGCCCGAGTCGAGGCAGACTGACCAGGGAACGGGAGCAGGGAACGGGAGTGGTTCATCCAGTGTGTGTCTAGGACCCCCCCCCCCCACTGCGGAAGCACCATGAACATGTTTTCAGTTCTGCACGCACAGAAGCGGTGCTTTCAGAATGTGCATCGAATGCACGCCTATGTTGTGTGTACAGTCAAAAGAAGGTGTTTCAAACAGCTAGAACGGTTTGGTGTGAAAGGCAAGCCCCTCAATGAACCTACCAGAATCGTTTTTAGATCAGGTTCTAAGGCTTCTTATTGAACGATTTTCAGGTCAGAAAAAATAATTTAGGGGTCCAAAATAGAACACTAGAACGAAAAGAAAGATCTTTCTTCAAGTTTTATCTGGAAACGTTTTCAGATTTCATCTTTGTCTAATACTGCAATCTAAAAAATACCTTCACAGTACAGTTAAAGCAAAATGTAAATGAAGTGTAACTTACAACCTCTGTGTCAGCCGAAAAATGTAAGAATATCCACACGCGATGATTATTATTACCCTGTCTTGCGTTTACATTTTTATTCTCCTCAGAATCTGGAATGGAGGCCAGCCCTGTCTCAGACTGTGATCGTGCTGGTTACCATGACTTCCATTAACCCGTGAACCCCCTTGTCTCACAGTGTCACGAGCACGTTATGTCAAGCTACAGAAGGCCTCGTGCAGGTTTAAACAGCCTCTTCTCTCCTTTTAACCAAATACTGTGGAAGAGGTCGGGGCTGACAGGGAAACAGCTTGTCTCCCATGTTAATACAGGCGGTCGAGAGTTTAGAGAAATGTAAAGAAGGAGGAAGGAGCCGGTGACATTTTCATTAGTTCCTTGTCAGGTGGTTTTCCACCGACCACAGTGCCTGACAGAAAAGCTCTCTCAGAAATCTCTGATGTATTCTTGAGAGGAATGAATGGGCACAACCGACCGAATGCACCCGTCAATCAGTTTGTTCTGTAATATCTTTTTATTTTGTTGCTACTAGAGTGTCCACCTGCTACCTTGTCTTCAGTAGTTCTGTCTAAGTGTGGTTTTTGGATAGAACCTTTTGGTTCACTCCACGCTCAGATGTAGAGGACAGATAGTATCCTCCATTTCTTAGCTTGTTACTTGTTCCTCTTTTGACCAGGATGCATTTCCTGAAGCAAAATACACATTTGTCCGTGGGTATGTTAATATTTTATGTTGATTTTCTATATGAAGCTAGTTTTAAACACAGGCCAACTTCAGAAGTTGAATCTATCATGTCAGATCTGCATCAGTCTTCTGTCGGGCTTTCACAACTACAAGTGTGTATCGTTTCAAAGCCACATAGTTTTCTATGAATAGTTTCAATAAAAATATGCACCGGATTCGCTGTTATGGTCTCTAGCTATTTTTTCGGTACAATTCATCCTGTGTTGTTGACAACTCTGAATCAGTCCTCCTAGCTGAAGGTTAACTTGAACAGAGAGCTTGCTTTTTCCAACTTGTCCTCCAGTGCCTCCTCCCCCCTCCCCTCCCCCCTCCCCTCCCCCCCCCCTCTCCCACCCCTCCCTCTCAGTGGGGGGGCAACTGTCTCTCCTCAGAACAGAGGATGATTCATGATTGACTGGCAAGGGAAGAGAGAACATATTAATCAAGGGCCAGGAGAGCTGCTCTCCCATAATGCTAACCAAGTGTTAATTGAGTGTTGCGTGGTTTTGAGTAATGCCAGAGCTGTCCCAGACTTTCATTGCACATCCAAACAATGTCCCTGGCGACAAATGCCGTCCAGCCCCAAATTCCCACAACCTATTTAAAAGTTATTGTATCTTATTTTGAGGATATATCTGTGGAAAAGCTGAGGCCTGTTGGCAAGAGGCATCAGGAAAAAGTCAGATATTTGATGTTCAGGTGAGATCAAAACACCGCGACACAAATAGTAATGCAAAGAAGGAAAGTGTCCTAAAAAGTTTGACTAAAATCTCCAAAGCGATACAATCTGAAACCAATTCCGACATTTACCAAGCCATGTCGTGAACAAAACCATCTCTGCTCCTTATTGGAAGAGAACACACACGCTAAGATTGGAACCCGCGACAACCCAACAAAGTTGTATTTGTAGTTCTTTTATTGAGATATGCTTCATATCAAAGCTTTTTTCTTTTCTTACTCCAGAAGCAGACATTGGCGTGGGATGTCTGCTGTCTGAAACCGTTGCTAGCTCCAACGATGAGTGTATTCGTAGACGAGTTTTCTGATATCGACTGAGGCAGGGCAGCTGCAGCTTAGCTCCATATCAAGCAACATCTGCTAGACGTATCCCAATGCCTCATAGGAGACTAATAAGAGTCATTAAGATTTCCCATCATCAAAAAAAGGATCAGGAAAAATATCTGCCTCGGTAATGCTATCCCCGAGTTTGTCTTAATTACACTGCATCATCCATATCAATTATCTTTGCAGAGCGGAATCCTGGAAGGGAAAACATATCGGCAGTCGCAGATTCTCTCTGAAACAGAGAGGCTCCGCAGCGTGGTAATAACAGGATCCAGGGGATTAAGAGGAGTTTGATCGAGAGACAGCCGTAAGGGGCGCAAAAGCCAGATTATCCAGACCTTCAGACAAGAACTTGCCTCATTTAATTTGCCACTCATGTAGCAAATTGTGTTTATTCAGTATATGTTTTTTATTTATTATTAGCATTATTTACTCAAAATGTTGAGTCTTTATAAACCTTTGACTTTTGAAAGATATGTCAACGTCAAATTGTAGGATTTTGACAGAAAGCTGTCTTCATTCTCTGGCATGGAACGCACTGCTCAGAGATGAAACCAGGTGTCTAGCAAGTGATGTTGACACATCGACTGTATCCTAATTAGTTCATTATCCCGCTAGTCGTTTCAAAGACATGTCCTCAGATCTGGTGATTGAAATACCTCTGGGTTGATACTGCGTTTTCCACTTTGCTGGGCCCTCTGTTTAGAGACTCGCAGTGAAGATTTAGCCCATATTCTTGTCAGGATTACATTAGCATATTAATAGGGACGCTGCACCTTAAACAGTAATTCCATTAATTGATCCACAATGGATAATTTAATATCCTTGCATTTTAGACTAACAAGGCTTGTTATGGCCTGCTTTGAGATCAATATTCTAAAGAGCATGGTTGGAAAAGTTCATGATTAGCTATTAGAATAGCATTTGCATACGTGAGAATACCATCATAATGTTTTTGTATGATGTGGGTCTTTAGAGACAGAATATATTTGGAGATGGTCTAAATCTATTTAAATTCGACACACTTATTTTATTTTATTTTTGTATTAGGAACATTTAGCTTAGCACAGCTATGCAAAGTAGTGAGCATATTACTCTAACCACTTTCTGACTGTGTGTGTGTGTGTGTGTGTGTGTGTGTAATGTGATGTCCTTTGGCAGACAGGGGTGGTATGTTGTGGGTGCTCTGTGCCTGCTGTTGTGTGTGTTGCTTAGATGAGAGATTTTAAAACACCCAATGCAACACGAGGTGTGAGACACCGCTGTGTTGAGTTAACCTTTTTACATTTTTATGTTTCACATATTACTCCTTTTAGCACACGCTTTTTGTCCAAACTCGGCTTCATCCTCGTTACTGTGCAAGAATTTCCACATCAGCACAACGGAGATTGGCTTACCAGAACTACGGCGAATCGATTTTTTTCCGCGATTCGACAATAATTACATTCCACAAAACGAACCAATGGATGCCGGGGCGGGGTGTGAGAAAAGAACAGCACGCAATTTGAACCGCTCGCAATCGAGGTCGCCTCTCCAGCGCAGTGAAGAGAGGAGGACCCAGGTGATCAAGATTTGAAGTGCTACATTCTCCCCCCCCCCCCCCCCCTCCCATGTGAACGTGCAGTGTTCTGAAACGTCCTGGGAGAGCCAGTGAGCGTGATGGAGGTCTCCTGTGTACCAGGGGTCAGCTGCCCCGGGATAATGCCCGTAGTCTGGGGGCCCTGCAGGCGCTCTCCTTGGACAGCCACCGGGGTCCTCAGGAGTCTGGGTGAGAAGCCCCTGCGGACCCCAGAGCTGTGAGTACGAGAAGCTCTGGTAATTGGAAGTGTTTTCATTAGAGGACGTTCCAGATGCCCCGGTCGGGCTGAGGAGGAATCGACTTCACGCTGGGCCCTGAATTTGAGGCTGGATTTGCAGCCTGCTCTCATCTCCTCTGACCCTCTCTCCCTCAGGAAATCCACAGCTGACACTCTCTAATGTCCTGATAACAGGAGAAAAGGATCATGGCCGCTTTCTCTCATCGCGGATGGTTCCACCAGCCTTTGCGACAAGTTTTGTGTCACTTTAGTGCGACACGTTTTGTGTTACCAGCGCTGTGTGGCTTCTTGCTCAACTCTACCCTAATACAAACCACTGCGTTATTTGAAACGGGGTTCGTTTCGATGTCCTTTTGGGATGTGGTAGTTTTTTTTTTTTGCATCTTCATTGTCCTTGTCACTATATTTCTGACCACAGCTTAGATGAAGTTGTTGGTTTTCAGGGTCAACACAAGTCCAGGTTTGCCCCCTTCTGTTACTCGACGTGTTTAAAACCTCTTAAGCAGCTGCAGCAGAAGCTGTCTGGATGTTCTGGGGCGAAGGACACTCGGACGCCCGTTTTCGTCGTTGTCATGGCAACAGCTGGCGGAGAGGCAGAGGTGGACAGCCTACAAGTGTCCTTATCAGCTTAGTGAATTATCACAGCCAAACAGAGATGTGATCTGCAACACAGCGGGCTCCTTCAGACAAAAAAATCCCACAATGCTTTCATGCGGAAGGCCAATTTCTGTACGAACGTGTTCTTTTTTTTTTCTTTGAACAATACAAGCCTCCCGTGTCAGACCAACTGAAATCAATAGTCTATATTACCCTGAGTGAGAGGTATAAGCTTAATAGTGCTCGGTCGTTAAGAGCTCTTCCTGGCATTAATTTCTCAAGTTTAGCCCTCACACAGCATCAAACTTGGTTTCAACCGTGGTGCCAAACTCAACGCAACAAACATTTAATCTGCGTTCAATCTCAAACAAAAAGTGTGCTTGGTTAGAGAGAGAACCATATCCTCACGTGGCTTGATGTAAACCGCCGCTTCCAGGTTGCCAACATAGTCTTTCTTCGAGTATCTTTCTCCTCCGTCCTTGCTAGCTACCCCAGAAACGAGATAAACACCATTGGTAATTTTGCCGGGGAATGCAGCGTTACCAATTGAACTTTCAATTGGATGATTACTGGGAGAGCGTGCTCGACAAGCCGGGCCTGGTGGGAAAGTGGCGCTGGTCCCAGTTCTATCTGCCGCTCTAATGAATAGTGTTATTTGTGTGGAAGATGTGATATTGTCTGCTTGATGTACTGTAACCAATCCCGTTCCATGTCGTCCCCCCCTTTCCAGGCCCCACGGCCCCACGCTGTGTCTCCCTGTTCCTCCTTTCATCGCCTGAAATTGTACCCTTTCTACACTAATCCTCCTTTCTGATTGGCCCTCTCGGTCGGACTTTGGTCGTCAACTTCGCGGCCGTGTTGCTAGGTCATGTCGACCTCTTCCGGTGACCTTTTGTTATGTTTTTTGACACATAAACAAACACACTGTCCCGCACTCCAATCAGTAGATTCAGATCATGTAAATCTGTGGTTAACTCACCTCGAATACTCAACAATTTCAATACAATGCAATTGTGGTTAACAGGTTCAAAGGCAACGACAGTAACATACTATAACATGCTTGTTTACCCATTCCTTTTCTCTCCTTCTCCTATTTTGAAAAGACATTTCCCCCATCCAGTGCTGTCAGGCAGCCACAGCTGTGAGCACACAAGCGTGAACCCCCGGCTGCTAGCTGTTGTCATCACATTCTGCTTCCCCATTCCGTCAGCCCAGATTGGAATCTGCTCTCTGGGTTTAACATGCTTGTATGTTGCCACTATGTGTGTGCCTCCCCTCTCCTCAACCCTGACATGAAGTCTCAACCCCAGCCCTCCCTCCCTCCCTCCCTCTCTCTCTCTCTCTCTCTCTCTCTCTCTCTCTCTCTCTCTCTCTCTCTCTCTCTCTCTCTCTCTATCTCTCTATCTCTCTCTCTCTCTCTCTCTCTCTCTCTCTCTCTCTCTCGCTCTCGCTCTCGCTCTCGCTCTCGCTCTCGCTCTCTCTCTCGCTTGCTCTCTCGCTCTCTCTCTCGCTTGCTCTCTCTCTCTCTCGCTCTCTCTCTCGCTCTCTCTCTCGCTTGCTCTCTCTCGCTCTCGCTCTCTCTCCCCTTCTCTCTCTCTCTCTCTCTCTCTCTCTCTCCCGCTCTCTCTCTCTCGCTCTCTCTCTCGCTTGCTCTCTCTCTCGCTCTCTCTCTCGCTCTCTCTCTCTCTCTCTCTCGCTCGCTCGCTCGCTCTCTCTCTCTCTCTCTCGCTCTCTCTCTCTCTCTCTCTCTCTCTCTCTCTCGCTCTCTCTCTCTCTCTCCCCTTCTCTCTCTCTCTCTCTCTCTCTCTCTCTCTCGCTCTCTCTCTCTCTCTCCCCTTCTCTCTCTCTCTCTCGCTCTCTCTCTCTCTCTCTCTCTCTCTCTCTCTCTCTCTCTCTCTCTCTCTCTCTCTCTCTCTCTCTCTCTCTCTCTCTCCCTCCCTCCGTGTTGCTACTTGACTGTAGGGAGGTGCGGGGCTCTCTGACCTGGTTTAAGCTACACTGAATATGCATCCCATGATAGAAAACCAATTTATTTATCTTTCTGCTCGGCTAGGTCCCTTTTGTGGCATGTAGATTGCATCTAGAAGTGTATTTTGAGGCCCACTACCACCCGGTCTGGCTGTGCAGCTCCTGTGTGGGTGGGCATGTCACGACCCCCTCCATCTTCTTCATGGTTAGGTGTCTCCAAGCACCCTTAATTTTGCTATGAATATCAAATGTCAGCTGTGATGCAGTGTCTATCGTCTTCGCTGGCGACGATCACTCAGAGAGCTTTGTACCACCAGTCCCTGGATGTGTGTGCTCGTGTCCATGCGATTGTGAATCGACCCGTCACTACTCATCGGGTGTGGGCACTTTCCGTGTCTCTACAGTAGCAGATGGCAGGAGGTCATATTAAAATCATATGATCGGAGTTTTTAGGCGTGTAGCGGCGGTTTATGTCAGGAACAAAAGCGTGCTTTATCAGAAGTGCTTTTCTGTTGGTGACCTCTAGTTAACCCTGCTTGAACACAGCTGAGTAACTGAGCCCTCTGCTCGGTCCTCTCCCCTCCCCGTCAAGCTGCTTTTTATTAAACTAATGAATACGTAATGCAGAACTGGAGGACTTCAGTATAATAGCCCTTAATCCAACGTTGTGTTTTCAAGGCAGGCTATTAAAAAGGCCCCTTCTGACGGTGTGTGAGATATATGCGCCTGATGGAAGGTCTAAACTCATTTATCGATGCTGAAAAGAAACCCGGACGCATTCACCTGCATGCAGCTGTACATCCAACTCCGAGATTCTGTTCGTCTTTTCTTTCGGATCCCCCCCCCCCCCCCCTCGGCTCTCTGTTCCTATATGGTGTTTGTTTCCTCTGGTGCCGGGAGAGAGGCAGCGCTCTGTGAGAGTGGAGTGCATTAAGGTGCCGGAGGACGGGGTCGCGACCCCGGCTGTTCTTCATTGTCGAGACCTCAGCGGGGGCGTCTTCAGCAGCGGTACTCAGCCGCCGCTGCGTAATGACCGGCTTCGGGCTCCGCCGGGCCCGACCGCCATCGACACTCACACGTGCGGACAGCACACACGGATACCCTCGCAAACAATGCACACACGCGCGCGCACACACACAGGCCTACGCGCACGCCCGGGCCGTACACACCGGCACGCGCGGAGTATCCTCCCACTACGTGTGACCTCTGCGGAGGCCTTTCCTGCTGCTAAGTGTTGTTGTGGAGGGCTGCGTGTTACGTGCGCCGCGTACTGAGTAGCCGCCAGCCAGAGGGGGTGGGGGGGGGGGGCGTCCGCCAGACTTAAAGAGTCTATGTGGCCCACGACGTCATCACATTAAGAAGCCAGGGTTGTCATTGCGTCCTAATTGGCAATGGGCTAAGGATAATGTAAGTGGCTTATTATTTCGCTTTCTCTTGTTAATTACCCCTGCAGCAGCTAATTACACAACTAATATTGTTAGTTGAAATGGAACACAGATTGTTTCGCTTGCTTTAAACATGTATTCATGTCCTTAATAAATTTTCTGTCCAGCACGTTCTTCTTTTTGTTGTTCGTTTAGACTTCATACAATAACGAGGAAACGGAGGAAAGTTGGCTTTTTGTTTTTTTGTGTGTATCTGTGTGGGTGTGTTGAGGGATGAAAGGGAGCAGTTGTAGGGATATGGACAGACTCTGAACCAGATGGAGGAGCGAGAGGGGAGGGGAGTGGGGAGGTCGGAGCCTCACCTGACCTCTGCTGATGAACACAAAACAACTTCACGGCGAACAAGGAAGTTGAGCCAACTGCAGCCTCACTCTTGCGCAGTACTCCAACTGCATGCTTTCCCAATTTGGTAATAAGCTGTACTTTTATAAATGATTTTTGCAGTAGTCATCCCTCAAGCACATGGCATAGCCCAAATACACACAAAGCTTTCACTACCCCCCCCCCCCCCCCCCACACACACACACACACACACACACACTCAACCCCCCCAATTGCTTTGGCTACTCCTGTGCTAAGATGAATGGTTGGCATCTTCTCTGGCTGGTGAAGAGGATTATTTGCTGATGGAGTCCCCCCAGGGATGACCCACACACACACACACACCACACACACCACACACACACACACACCACACCGCTCTCCTCTGGCAGGACTAATGGCCGGGGGGGGTATAGATTTTCGAAACGATCAGAACCTGTAACTGCGAGAGCCCACGCCACTGACACGAGAGAGGCTCAGATGATCGTTCCCCCAAGACCAGGGGGCTGGCACCTGAGATTAAATACTTTTTTTTCTTTTTTAAGAGGGTGAAATATGGCCGCCGTGGGTGTCTCCCTGGCTTCTCTGCTGGCTGTGGAGAGACGCGTCAGGAGAGACCGGGAGGCTAAGGCTCGCGGCGGTTGGGTTCAGCTCCCCACAGAGCCATCCAGCCCTGGTTTATGTGCAGCTGATGACTCAGGTAAAGCTGGAAGTGGACGTCAAGCCCACTCTTCCCCCCTCCCCCTTCCAACAACCTCCACTTACCTTTAGCAAACCCCCAGGAGCAGGAGCTGGGCTCCAGCGGTGCTTAGTGGCTCGCTGCGAGACTGTGACGGCTGAGCTAATGGCCTCGGCGCTAACCCCCCCCCCACCACCACCACCCTCCCTGTAGCGCCGCTCCTCTCATCAGGGTGATGGGGCTAATCTGACCCGAGGATCCCCGGCTCACCAGAAGCTTGTGTTTTGACCCGCAGAGTCAGCGCCTCGGGCTTGAGCTCGGAGAGCGTATAGATGTGGGAGAAACTGAACCACCTCCAGTGCACTGTCAGGATCCCTGCTCCTGTCAAGCTGCACAGACACACTGCACCGCCATCCCATCGTTCAGAAGGGAAGCATCACCACGGTTGTGGGTTGTGTGTGTGTGTGTGTGTGTGTGTGTGTGCGGTTGTGTGCGGTTGTGTGTGTGTGTGTTTAGGCATGCTCTTGTCGTTTTTCCTCCAAAAGTGTCTTCCTGGAGTAGCTAATTGGTGCTGTAGGTAGGCCAGCCTGGCTGCTCCCTAGAGTCCCCCCCCCCCACACCCCCCCCACCCTCCCCCAGGCAAACAGCCACTGATCTCACATGCCTGTAGAAGCCTCTGAACAATCTCAATAATTCAAATGTGAACCCAGCGTGTGACAATTATTCTACATTGTGGCAGGATTCCTTGGCCGTGGGCTTGAGGCATTCAATTTCACCGAATGTGGAAATTAGCTTTACTTGGCTATTTTTAGGCTTTTTGTGTGTGTGTGAGTGAGTGTGTGTGTGTGTGAAGGCAGTTGGGCACTTTCCTATGTTTTATGTGGGCACATTGGAATGTGTGTGTGCGCGTGTACTATCTAAATTGCCCCGTCGCCTTTGGTCTTAGGATAGGATTTTGACTTTGAGCCACCACTCCCCCCCCCCCCCCCCCCCCGCCTCGACTGTGGCCACTGATACTTTGTATGTATGCCCTCGCGAAGGCATAATCAATTTAAGAGTTTGTCTTGGGTCATTATTACCTGCTGCAGGGCCATCTGTTCGTCCTGGCACACTGAGGCCCACTCCCCGCCCGGCGCCAGGGTTTGGAGTGCATCGAAATGTGTCTTTTCAGAGCCGAGACACGAGGTGGAGACGGAGGGAGAGAGTGGAGAGGAGAGAGAGTGGGTGGTGGTTGGGGCAGAGGAGGGAGGGAGGGAGGGAGGGAGGGAGGGAGGGAGGGAGAGGAGGGAGGGAGGGAGGGAGGGAGGGAGGGAGGGAGGGAGGGAGGGAGGGAGGGAGGGAGGGAGGGAGGGAGGGAGGGAGGGAGGGAGGGAGGGAGGGAGGGAGGGAGGGAGAGGGAGAGAGGGAGAGAGGGGGGAGGGGGGGAGGGGGGGAGGGGGGAGGGGGGAGGGGGGGAGGGGGGGAGGGAGCCAGATGGCCAGAGACACCGGTCTCTTCTCACTGCCAAATGGGCCAGAGCATAGTTAAGAACAGCGGGACTAAATATAATTACTCTCAGGACCCAGAGCATGATGGGAGATGTAGGACCTGGTCAGCCTGCGCACCGTGCAGCTTTCTCTGGGTTACAGCCCTGTCCTCCTCCCCCAGCGCTGTTATGAGTGAGTAATCTGCACACGGAGCGCCGTCATCACGTCTGCCTCCTCAGTGTGAAATGGTAGAACGAGGCTCACTGTTTGGGTGACTCGTGGTACGTTGGGACGCGATATGAAAAGGACTTCCTGTCGGATGGCCGTTCTTCAGTTTCAATCTGTAGATCAGGCGAGGAAGTGAAGCACATTCCGGAACTACTGTCCCTCCATCCAGTTCCATGGCTACGTGTGTGTGTGTGTGTGTGTGTGTGTGTGTGCGGGTCATCCAGTTCCTTTACTATGTGTGTGTCACATACAGAATGAAGGACATGTGTGCTGTTCTGTGTTATAATGACTGATGCCCTGCCCATGGAATGGGGCCATGCTAGATTTGGAAGTCTTGGTCTGGCAGATGTCCGTGTGTGTGTGTGTGTGTGGGGGGGGGGACGGGGGGGGGGACGACTGAGTGTGTGTGGGGTGGCGAGGTCCAATTATTGTACATATCTACACACTTCATCTGGTGTGCTACACACACACACATTTGCTTTGATTTCCTATGTGGATAAAGAAATGTGTGTGCGTGCGTGCGTGTGAGAGAGGTTGTGTACCCGGGGAGAGTGTCTGGCGTGAAAGGGAAAAGGGTGCACCTGTGGCATCAAACATAACCTTCATTATTTCTTTGTGTTTTTCTAGTCCCTTTGTGACAGGCAGTGAGACGATCCATCAGAGTGTCACACAGGGGAAAGACCTCATTTTCCCAGGAAGGTGACATTCTGTTTGTGTGACAGTGTTGGGCGATAATGAGTGATCTGTGTTTGAGAACACCAGCATGGATTCTAGCTATATTTAGATGCACTTTTCTTGAGTGTGTGTGTGTGAGGGGGGTTGGGGGGGGGCGGGGAGCAGCGTGACTTTCAACAAAGTGGAACTTCACCGTGTGAGCCATGGGCAGGAAGGGGAGGGGGAGGAGGGGGAGGGGACCTCTTTCTCCTCCTCACCCCAGACATGTCACGTTACCACTGGCACGAACGGGTTGAACGAATGGACCACAACTTCGGACAGCTGGTAACCTTGGCAACTGGGAAACAGCACCAATACACATCCACAGACTGGCTGCTGTGTCTGGACACAATCTGCACACACAAGGAGGACTGTCAACATAAGACATTGCGACTCAACCAAGTGTTAAGTAGGGGATGTGTTTTCAGTCAAGTACTCAATGTGTTGTGTACCATACCCCTAAACCTTTGACTCAAAGAAAGAGAGATAAATCGATAGAGAGAGAGACAGAGACAGAGAGAATGAGAGAGAGAGAGAGAGAGAGAGAGAGAGAGAGAGAGAGAGAGAGAGAGAGAGAGAGAGAGAGAGAGAGAGAGAGAGAGAGAGAGAGAGAGAGCAGGTCTGCGGAGCCCTGACTGACAAGTGTGATCTCTAATTAATGGTCTGACATGGGCTAATGAAGCTAATGGAGTAAACTGCGCTAGCATATGGACGCCCCATGGGGATCCCTACTTAAAGGCCTAATTTAGATAAATGATGCCCCAGGTTATGGTTTGGTATTTGCATTTCATTTGTGCTGGAAGCTGGATTAAACAGAGATGGATGGGGGAGATCAAACACAGCGTGTTGACGTGAGGCAGGGGGGAGTAGCCGTGTGTGTGTGTGTGGGGGGGGGAGGGGCTAAACAGAGGTATGCACATTGGTGCCACATGTCGGTGATTGTGTGTGTGTGTGTGAGAGAGAAAGAGAGAGAGAGGCGTTGGGCATGAAGCTGGTGTCATTAGAGGATTGGAGGACTACCAAAATACGTTTTGGTGGAAGGAGCACCACTGTGTGTGTGTGTGTGTGGGGGGGCGGGTGGCAGGTGTCGGTGTGTGTCAGTCACAGTGTCGGTGAGGAGAAGACCTCTATTGATGTACCGCGGTTAAACGAGCCAATAGGGTCCTGCAGCACGGGTTGTTAAGGGAGACACCAGTGTGCCCTGAGAGACAGATGGAGGTCGCTATCCGTGTGCCTTCCAGCATGGTCCATACCTCCACAGGGAGTCTCTCTTTAGCTCCTTAGAGAAACCATGACCTCCCTGACCTGTAGTGAGCCTACACGGCCGCGTGCTAGCAACACCATTCCACATCACGTAGAATGTTCTAGAGTGAAGACACCTGCCTTTTCAACCACACTGTACAACATAGACCCACCCTCCAAACCGTCTTTACCCTTAATAACAGTGATGTTGTGTAAGGACAAATGGGAAAAAGGTTATTGTTGACTGTACCGCCTTTCTCGATCATAACGTCAAGGAAACAGAAATAATATAGCAATATCCTAGCTACCTTTGAAAAAGCTTATTTTTATTTTATTTTTCCTAAGCTGTTGTTATACTGTGATGATTGGCCTTGGTAGAACATTGCCTTCTTTTCCTGTTAACTTTGAAAGAATATATTCTTTTTCTTCTTCTGATTTTGTCTCGCTTTGCTAATGATGACTTCGGTTCTGTAAATTGCGCTTCTTGCGTTGCTATCGGCAACTCAACGGCGATGATTGGTGCATTTCATCCACGCTTCACAACCCACAACCATGCGGACCTCCAAGCGTCTTCGAACTCTTCAACGTGACTGTGTACACTCTTTGAGACGTGTTAGTGGCTAACATGGTCGGGAGGAGTGCTTGCACTCTGATTCGTGCCGATGTTGTTTCTCTAACGGGCTTTTCGTGATCTTTTAAAAGCAGGAAATGTACTTAAATCCGAGAGCGAGCCAGACAGGAAACAGACACGGTTGCGTGGTATTGTTTTCCTGTCCGACATTCACCGACACGGTCTCTCTCCGAGCCGGGGTTTTAGTGCGGTAGGGATCCATAGAGCACAGTTCTTTACCCCAACACCCTGAGGGAAGATATCTTTTATTCATAAGCACTATAAAAATAACAGGTTTTTTTCTCTGGCAGTGGCCCTGGGGCCAGTAACATATTCTCCGAGCTACATGACCAGATGCTTCTTCTAAATGGGATAGCAGGCCAAGCATCTTAGTTCTCACTTTTCCCGGCTGGGACAGGAAGTTACATCCGTCCACTTCCTGGTCTAGCAATGTTTCGTAGCCTTGCTTCGGTAAACGTACTTTCCATGTCGTAGAATTGTATGACATTCTACTAACAGGGCGAACATTTTCTGTACAGACACTCTTTCCAACAACCAATCGTAATGTTTTGTATTTCTGTTATACATACTCTATTTGTTGCAATTGGCTGTCTAGGTTAAACTTAGATTTCACATGTGGCGTGTGCTACAAGTTTGAGGTGTTTTATTTGAGTAATTTGACAAAGTGTTCTTCATGAAGCGTCCCTGGTGAAGCTTTTCCATTCTGTTCTGTGGAATAATGTGCAACCGCAGAAATGATTGACAGCTGGCTTCATGTTCTGTAACTACGGCAACTGACAAGGTCGTGTCAGATGTGATGATGGGTGAGTAGGACTGTTCTGGGAAATATTTACTCTCCTTCTCCCCCTGCCTACCTCCCAATCTCTCTACCTCCCCTTTCTTCTGTCTCTCTCTCTCTGTCTCTCTCTCTCTCTCTGTCTCTCTCTCTCTCTCCCTCTCTCTCTCTCTCTCTCCCTCTCTCTCTCTCCCTCTCTCTCTCTCTCTCTCTCTCTCTCTCTCTCTCTCTCTCTCTCTCTCTCTCTCTCTTTCTCTCTCTTTCTCTCACTCTCTCTCTCTCTCTATCTCTCTCTGTCTCTCTTTCTCTCTCTCTCTCTCCCTCCCCTTCTCTCTCCATCTCTCTCTGTCAGTAACTCACTCCCACTCTTTTCTTTCTTGAACTTTTTCCTTTATTCCTTTTCACCACATCACCACACCCTCTCCCCCCCCCCTTCCCTGGCCCCTCCTCTCCCTTGTCCCCATCACAACCTCCGCACCCCCCCCCCCCCCCCAATTAGACCTTCCTCACCAGCACTGATATCATTTGAGAAAAATTGACAATATAGTTAAGGAAGACAGGAGGCCGACATGTCTGCCTGCTGTGCTGAGGGAGGGAGAGGAGGACTCCGACTTTGTTTCCCCTGTCTGTCATCGGCATCCAAGCTCCCAGCTCTGTGGGGCTGTCTTATGTCAGACACAAAGACAAGAAGAAAAAGATGGAGGACAGAAAGATATATATATTTTATATATATATATATATATATATATATATATATATAAAATCTCTTCTGCATACCAATATTGTTATCCCTCCATCACCTTCCATACAAAAACACCACAATGGTGTGAACTCTTGACTGTGATGGTCAATGTTGCGTCGGGGTGCTACTGAGTGCTTTGTTTGTTAGATGACATCCTACAGGGCCGCCGCTGTAAATGTTCTACTGTATCACTCGAGGTCTACTCTCAAGCATGCAAACACGTTCAAAGCCCAAGAACTCGAGATTGAAACGCAATCAAGGACGCTAAGCGACGGGTTTGCGGTGAGAATCCCAGGAGGGCCAAGCAGCCCCTGTAGTGACAGATAGTAGGAGGGTGGTTGGGGGGAGGACAGAGACAGGCAGGTGAGCTGTTTGCTGTGTTCAGTATCACCTCCCCTCCATCTTTCAGCCCCCAGCTCAGCTACTCACTTCTGTTCACACACACACACACACACACACACACATACATTTATAATAGAGGTTGTGGCCCTGGTTGGCATTTTCCTGGAAAAGAGAAAAGATAACAATTGGATTTTATTTTTGAACATGATGCATTGTAGAGCCGAAATTTCCGTGTTGCAGCTCTGACTGTTGGAGTTTCCAGGGAGGGTAGAGCGGTGTAGTCAAAACGTGTTGTGTCGGCTCAGGGCCATTACCTGCCTGTGTGATGGAGCTTCTTAAAGTGATCCAGGAAAGACGGTTAGCCAGTGAAAGTAAGGTGTGTTTTAGTGTGTCTATGTGTGTGTGTGTGTGTGTGTGTGTGTGTGTGTGTGTGTGCAGATTAGTGAATGCATGTTCAAGGGGCAGCTCTGCATCAGAGTATTTATCTGCATCCGAACATGAATAATGGATGTTTTGTGGAGCTTTGAAAACTTTGGAGCCTCGTAGTAGGTTCTACAAGGTTATTTTCAAACACCTCAGTGTGTGCGATATAATGTTTAACAACAAAGAATGGGAGCTCTACTAGTAATAGTTTGCTTTTAGAAGTCATTTGATTATTTGAAGTAAGATGTTTTTACCTGAATGTTGCTCTGAGAAAAAAAAAAGTATTGCCTGGAAGATAAACTGGCTTTCTTCCTCCCTATCAGCCAGTAAGCTTTGATAGCAACAATTATCCCTCTAACGTTTAAAAGTCACTCTTTTAACGGGAACATCTTTGAGGAGAAACGGCTTTTAGGGCGCTTCTAAGTTTTAACGCAGTTTGAGTTGTTCCCCCTCCTCCTGTTATCGATTGGGCCTTTCAGGGTTTTGATAGCGCTGTCAGTAAAAAGGATAGTTAAATTTGATGGTATACTAAGACACTGGGCCCTGTTTTATGAATTTGGTTTCTCCAGGCCATCAGCGTTAACGCTCTCCTTTAAGACCCCCATGAACCCAGCATACTCTTATGGGGTCCCTGGAGAGCCAGAGGCCACCAGAGGCCAAACCCTTGGGAGCCCGGCTCCATAAATACACAGCCCTTTAATTGTTACTGTGATGAAAGCCGAAGCCATAATGTCTGTGGCCTGAGTGTTTGATAATGCATCTCAGTGGTTCAGAAGCACTGGCGTTTGCCGTGAACTGGATGTGCTAAAAGGTTTGGTCAATCAATTTGTCGGAGAAGCTTTTAACCAAGAGCTAGTATTATCTTCTTGGCATCCCTATAGTATTGAGTAATCATCTCATCTGGGGGTCTAAATGCTATCTAAATTACTTCAATCGGACCAGTGCGACTCAGCCCAGGGAATCGCCTCATATCAGTCATAATGTTGCCACTCGCAGGCTAAATAAACTGCACTGTGTGCAGATTTAAATACTGTTTAACCTCTAGTTTGAACCTGCTGTACAGACTGTAGCTGTTATTTACATTTTCATTTATTCATTTAGCAGACGCTGTTATCCAAAGCGACAAAGTGCATAGGTCACTGATAATAACAAGATAGCCCCCAAAACATTGCGGGTAGCCAAAACATGAAGCACATATTGTGAATAACCAAAATAAGTGCCAAAAGGAAGAACCATAAGAGCATGTAGTTAAACAAGCTACAATTAAATAACATAAACTGCTATAAGTGCAAGTGTACCTGTCGAAAAACAAGCAACAATTAAAACAATACATCACAGCGAGTACAACAATTTAAATCAGTTACCACTAACCACAAGAGCAACAAGTCTCTAAGCAAGAGTCATTGCCATCCTTGAGGAAACTAACATCGGGTCAAGCAAACCATTCCTAAGTACCGTTGTTATCGTTTGACGTATGTGTTTGTGTTTTATGACGATGTTTGTGTGCACATTTCCAGCAGCTGAAGACATGGCGTACAGGAAGGTGCGAGTGGCACAGCGGGCGGGGCCTCTGGTGGGGGAGGAGCTCCAGACCGCGGCCCTGGACCTGGACTGGGACCTGGAGAAGGAGCTGCAGGAGGCCGGGCCGGGCCTGGAGCGGGGCGCCGCCGGGGGAACCCCCTCCAGGGCTGAGGCCGACCCCGACCTGATGGAAGCCTCCGTCTCCCCGCACGGCCGCTTCGAGCGCCTGCAGGAAGACCCCAACTACATCTCGCACTTCACCAGGACGCCGGGCAAGGGCCAGCGCAGGGCCAGCTGCCACCTGGTCAGGTACATCCCTGCGACGTGCATCGCGACACCCAGGCCAAGCCAGGCTTTGTGCATCACGACACCCAGGCCAAGTCAGGCTTTGTGCATCACGACACCCAGGCCAAGCCAGGCTTTGTGCTCACGACACCCAGGCCAAGCCAGGCTTTGTGCCATCCTACATGGTCAGTTACAGTACGTCCTCTGCTTGTTCGCGTCCCACATCCAGGTATTTCCTGGGAGCTGCGGGAATCTTCCTCCTAGGCATTCTGATTGGCCACTATGCTCACACGCCCGACGCTCAGGCGCCGACCCCGCCCACCGACACCACTGACCTATTGGAGGAGGTGCTGCGCGACATCACGGCTGATAAGATACAGGCCTTGCACAGGTAGGACGGCCCACCATTGTGACACGCATATGCATCCTACACCATACATACATACATACATACTACATACTACACCCACATACTACATACATATATAGTACGTATTGCATACTCCACACTACATATTATGTAGTCTCAAGCTTTGGTTAACAAAGCACTATCTTAATCGGTGGTGTTTTAAACTGTAGTTTTACCAAGAGCCCTTGCACTGACTTGAAAGTCAGATGGTTGAGCGGTTAGGGAGTGGGGCTATTAATCAGAAGGTTCTTGGTTCGATTCCCGGCTGTGCTTGGGCAACGCACTTCACCCTACTTGCCTTGGGGGAATGTCCCTATACTTACTGTAAGTCGCTCTGGATAAGAGCGTCTGCTAAATGACTAAATGTAAAGTAGTGAGGAGAACACGCGTGCGCTTGAACCCCACCCACCGCCGAATCTTCAGAGTCATGTTCACCTTCAGCTCAGTCGGCAAAGACATGTTTTGCTCGCGCGACAGCTGTTTCTAATTGCTCAGCCCCCGTCAGTTGCATAGACCAAACGATGCAGCGTGGAACACCAGTTGAGCTACGGTGCTTGAATGGTTTATATTTGGAACAACTGTGTCCCTTGCTAGCCTGAAAACACGGGGCAGAGAGCGGCAGTAAGCAGGTGGGGGGGCGCGGGAGTTAGAGGGAGTAGCGATAAAATGACACAAAATTGCCAGTGATTGTCTGTGAGAGGAAGGGCCTCTCCCTTTCCCTGGTCATGCAAGGCTGAGTCGCAGCACACTGATTGGTGCCAAGCCACTCAGCCAGAAAACCTCCAAATCTCCGGAGATCCCTCCCTCCCCCAGCGTGAGGGAGAGGGGGAGACGGAAGGGGGAAACAGACCGAGGGGAGAGATGGAGAGAGACGGTTTGGAAGAGGGGGAAGAGAAAGAGGGAGAAAGAAGGGGGAGCCTTGCGCCTAAACAGGTATTAATGTTGCACTGATTTATCGGGGATTGGCAAGAAGACGTTTATGGCAGGTATATGACTTTCCACAGTGTTACCACTGAAAGGGGGGGGGGACCTCGGCTCCAGAGCCAGCTTCGCACGGATTTCAGCACTATGAATTTTTTATTTTGTCACATTTATATTTCAAATGCCAGGCAGTTGTGGACTTATATTCCGTCGATGTTCTCCGCGAGAGAACGAGACAGAGCGGAATAACCTTAAAACGCGAACGTTGTGATGTGGAATCCAGGGCCTTGGATGCAGAATGTTTGTGATTGCTCATTCACTGAAGCAACCAGCCCAGCTGTGTTAGTATTCACACCTTGGTCTCTGTTTACCCACATAATTGCATTATTTACTTTTTGGGGCACAGGGGGAGACCTGAAATCTATCTTGCAAAGTGAGTCTCTGCTGGCAGAGCCGAGATAATTTCTGACAGCCCTGTGAATGTTTAGACAAGAAGAATATCCTCAGCAAATGAAATGGTGTTCCTCTCTGTTTATTTTGAACACTAACTGACAATCATTTTCGTTTACAATGCTGCTAAGATCTTGGAGAAAAATGGTGAAGCCAAATTGCTTGGTTCTGAATTGTTTAAAAGTGTAACTGGTTTTAATTGTGTGTGTGTGTGTGTGTGTATGTGTGTGTGTGTGTGTGTGTGTTTGAACGTATTCCCAGTTATCCTCCAAGCCAAAATACCCATTTTCTTATCCTGAATTGACTGTAAAGCTGATCAGTGTTTGTTCTCGAGTCCTTGGCTTGTGGCTGTATTCCTGCATGTAAACCATTTTCTGTCATTTACACTTCAAAGAAGCGTGGCGAAGGGAGTGTGTGTGGGGGGGGGGTGTGTGTAGAGAAACTGTTCCAGCTAAATTGGATTAGCCCAAAAATCCCTGGGTGAGAAAAGTATGTTTCCCCCTGGTCAGTCTCCCCACAGTGTCTGCTGGAAAGCCCCTCGTCCCCTAACCAAACTGGGGTCATGGAGATAAGAGGCCAACAGGCGCCTGGGGTAGTGGCTCTGTCCTGCACGTAGCACACAGGACGCCCAGGAACCCACTCTGAGGCTGGTTTTTACTACAGAGCCTTGGCTTCAACGGCAGGACATGAGTCTTCTGTGAGGTCAAGTACCATCCAACACTACCCTCATTTAGCAGTCTATCTATCTAATCTATCTCGATCCGCCAAGCCAGGGCTGTGCATCGCGAGCCTAGCAAGCCGTGACCCCACAACCTCGATGTCACGACCCCCCCAGGAATCATCACCGTAATTAAACCGAGGTGCGCACGACTGCGGATTAGGAATATAAATCACGTACAACCGCCTCCGGCAGTCCCTCGGTCAGTCCCTCGCAGTGCCGGTCTCTTCCTCGGAGAGAGAAGCCACCGGTCGAGAGGGCGGCGCGTTGGGCGAGTGGCCAAATTGAATTTCCACGGACAATCTTCCGTTAATCACCGCGTGCTGATGTATCAGCCCCGGCGGTGGGGCTCCAATCAGATGTACGACAGGCGGGGCAGGGGAGAGAGGGATGAGGGAGGGCGGGTGCCCATGTTTGCTGATGGCCTCAGACGGTGCGTTGGGAGGTGAGACGACCGCCGCGTCCACGCTGGATCGCGCAGCGGCAAGCCGCCGGAATCGCATCAAAGGCGCGCACGCGACTTGTTCGCTCCCGCTGCCGCCCCCGCACGATACGAGATGGCCGTTTGTGTTTGCCGTGAGGACGGACGTGTCCTGACAATCTCTTCTGCATGCTCTCTCAGGATGTTCCTCTCGATCGGTTGTGCGAACTCTGTCACTTCCGTCTTTCTCTCTCTCTTGTCTCTCGTTTCCCTTCTCTTTCTCTCTCTCTCCCTCCCTTTCCCTCCACCTCTCTCTTTCTCTCTCTACCTCTTCCTCCCTCTCCTTTCGTCTCCCTCTCTCTTCCTCCGCCTCCGCTCGTCTCTCCCTCTCTCTCTCCCTCTCTCTCTCTCAGTACCTGGCCAGCTGTGGTCCTCCCTTCCTCTCTCCCTCTCCCTGGAGGGCCTGCCTGCTCTGTTTTCCCTCTTCCCCCGGCAGAGTCTCTTTCACCCGGGGCTTTTCTGGAACCGTACACAGCCCAGCGCCTGCTCTCCTCTTCTCTCCCTCACCGAGACCAGTCATGTATTCTTTTAACAGGCATGTCATTATGATGGAATGTGTTTGAATAAATACAAGTGGAAAATCTTGTTGCAGGAGCCTCCCCCGTGTCACAGTTTGAGAAATGTTGGACTGGTGCAGTCCTTCTCCCCGTTTGGAAACTTCCGTGGGGATCGTGTGATGACTAAACCGCGCGACAGCGTGAAGCATGGTGTTGTCAGCGTAATGCTGTTATTGTTTGACGGTTCTATCAATAAAAGTATGTCGGGTGGCCTCCTCCGACACTGGATGGGAATACAAATAAGCGGACAGATGAGTGAAACTGCTGTCGTGCGGGCCTGCTGGTGTTTCAAAGAGACACACGAAATGTGTTTGATCTGATTCTTTCGACGTCTGTGTGAGCGACGTTCGTGTGTCTGTTGATGCGTGTCTGTGAGTAAGAGAGAGGGAAAGACGGAGGGAGTCAAACAGAGAAAGATGATGTGTTTGTGTGTGTGTGTGAGAGAGAGAGAGAGAGAGAGTGCTTCTGCTGACTCTGCTAGACCGCAGGTCCGTCCAGGCAGATCCTTATAATTAGGATACACACCATCAGATCGATAACCGCCACGGAGAGGAATTGATATTCCTGGTATGGGACGATCAATAGGAATAACGGTGTGTTACAATGGCCATCTAATAAGTAGAGGAATACTCTACTACTCGAGTACTGACTGCTGAGAGAATGGGGAAGTCCTTCTTCACTTCCTCCTCCTCCTTTTCTAAAGAGAGCTTCCATCAAGCAGAAAGACAGGCTACCATATTTATTTAAGTGTCAATTTATTTGATTTTTTTCTCCCCCCGGCACATTTTCCACGTAGACTCATTTTGTGGAACAGGTTGTTAAATCGTAGCGGACGTCGATAGGGAGGCAAAGTCAATCGCAAACTCAGGTATTTTAATTCTTAATAAGCAATCCAGAACAGCCAATAAAGCACAGATGGGTATTTATAATGTGTGTTGTATGTATGATATATGTACGATGACGGCTTGGATTTCTGTGGTCAATTAGTCTAGTCTTCTTAGACAAGTTTTTGTGAATGCAGGTTAATTAACTTTCTCCAACGTGAAACTTCTATGTTGAGGCTGACCTTTCAGTCGAGGACAGAACTGCTGGTCACTTCTGATGTCTTATGGGATGCAGCTCGGTGCTATGGCAACGCTTCAACCAAACATTCCTGGGTGTGAAACTAAGGGTGCTGATTTTTGAAAAGCAATTACAGTCTGAGCAGATTTGTCTGTATGTGTGTGTGTTCATGTGTCAGTCCATTGTGTGTGTGTGTGTGTGTGTGTGTGTGTTTGGTCTTGCTTAAATACCTCTACAGGGTCCAGTAGTCCCCAAAAGAATATTAAACATTCGTAGAAAAGAAAAAACATACATTTTAGTTTATTGGAATATGAAAGGACATGTCTTGGGCCTGACAACATCAAGTGCTATTTAATAGAGGGTTAGCATTTGATGTATTAGGAATAGCCTGATTTGGAATGAGAGTGAATAGTTAAACAAACCGTGTGTGTGTGTGTGTGTGTGTGTGTGTGTGTGTGTGTGTGTGTGTGTGTGTGTGTGTGTGTGTGTGTGTGTGTGTGTGTGTGTGTGTGTGTGTGTGTGTGTGTCAGACACAAAGGATGGACTCTGCGGGACTGTGACATTTAAAACAAACGGTGATTAAGAGTCAGGTGACCAAAGTGACTCCTCTGAGGTCGCCCCTCCTCATCTGGGAGGTTTGGGGTGACACTCACAGAGGAGGTAATGAGAGCATCCCAGCCAGCTTTGACGCACACACACACACACACACACGTGCACAAAGTCACTGCATTTCCCACACACACTTATAGCAGTCATATGTCATTGTGATCTCTCCCGAGCTTCCTGTGTAAGCTGCCCAGAACTGACACACACACACACACGCCTGTGCACACACACACACACACACAAACTTCCTATACGCTGTCCGATAAGATGACAAAAAAACACCACGGAAATGCACCCGACCGAAATCTAAAGTAGTGAGGCTCAAATAGCAATACTAAAACAATCAGGGTCTCCGATGTGTGTGGGCGAACCACAGAGTGTGAAACCAGTGGGACTGTTCCACACCACACCAGCAGTGCTTTGACATTAGCGACTGGCTCTGCTTGCATCACTGTGCAGCTGGCAGCAATATGGCGACTTTTCGTGCTCGGGTCGTGTTTTAAGGTCAAGTGTCTACACTGATCCGAACTCTCTCTAACGAATCTGTCATGACTGTGACATGTGTCACTGCATGTTTAACAGGGCAGGACGTCATAGGGACATGCCGGGGAAAGGACGGCACCCTCTCATTGGTCCAGAGAGGACCTCTTAGGGAGCCTCTCTGCCGAGGGGGTTAGGAGAGGGGGTTAGGAGAGGGGTTAGGAGAGGGGGTTAGGAGAGGGGGTTAGGAGAGGGGGTTAGGAGAGGGGGTTAGGAGAGGGGGTTAGGAGAGGGGTTAGGAGAGGGGGTTAGGAGAGGGGGTTAGGAGAGGGGGTTAGGAGAGGGGGTTAGGAGAGGGGGTTAGGAGAGGGGGTTAGGAGAGGGGGTTAGGAGAGGGGGTTAGGAGAGGGGTTAGGAGAGGGGGTTAGGAGAGGGGGTTAGGAGAGGGGGTTAGGAGAGGGGGTTAGGAGAGGGGGTTAGGAGAGGGGGTTAGGAGAGGGGGTTAGGAGAGGGGGTTAGGAGAGGGGGTTAGGAGAGGGGGTTGAGCGGAGGGTTAGAAGTAAGATCAATAAAGACACAGACAGACAGACAGACAGACTTAACCATGGGCATTAGATGTGTCTTAGAAGCAGTCCACAGTCAGTCATGAGCTTGGTGCAGGAATTGTCCACAGAGTGATGGACATACCTAGTACTCTGCTTCTCTCCTCCATCCTCCTTTCCTCCTCTCCTAACCATCTCCTCCCTTCTCCCCCACCTCCACTTACCTCCTCCACTCAGCCCTCCCCTCCCCCTGCTCCCTGGTTCCCCGCTAAGTCCCCAGAGGTCTAGCTTGTAATTACGCTGTGAGGGTGCCCTGTCGCCCGCGGCAGTGAAACAATCAATACGGGTGTTAGTGGCTAACGCTAGCCTTACTTTGGGATGTTGAATGTGGGCAGACAGGGAGCAGTGATTAGTCTCTGCTGTGTCCTGGCTGGCTGGGCTGCCGGTCTGGCGTTCAGGAGCCAGTCTGATGGAGACGTTTGCGCTGTGATGGGATTTGTGTTTCATTGTGTGTGTGTGTGTGTGTGTGTGCAGGTGTGAACATGTGTGCGAAATCTGTTCGGGGTGCTTTTTTTGCACGAATCCAACATAGGCAAACTGAAGCGTGTATGAGTGGCCTCCCGCTGTCTCTCTGTGTGAATGTTTGTTTCGCCCCCCGGTGTGGCAGAGAGACGGGGCAGAGGAATGGCGTAAATAGACCTCCGGAGACTTGCTGAGACTGACAACTAACTCCACTGCAGTCACCATGGGGAGGTAGACAGTCTTGAGTAGTTTACCTGAAGAGGAGAAATACTGGAGAAAAGATTACCTCTCTCTCTCCTCTATCTCCTCTCTCTCTCTCTCTCTCTCTCTCTCTCTCTCTCTCTCTCTCTCTCTCTCTCTCTCTCTCTCTCTCTCTCTCTCTCTCTCTCTCTCTCTCTCTCTCTCTCTCTCTCTCTGTCTCTCTCGCTCTCTCTCTCTCTCTCTCTGTCTCTCTCTCTGTCTCTCTCTGTCTCTCTCGCTCTCTTTCTCCTTCCAGATCTGTTACCTCTCCTCTCCTCTCTCCTTTTCGCTCTCTCACTCTCTCTCTCGTTCTCTCTGCCTCTACTCGCACCATCACTACCACTCGCTCCATTTCACTGCAGGACAGGTGGAATAGACTGTCCAAAACAGACTTTCTGAGAGGAGTGCACGGAAGTGAAAAGAGGAAAAAGGGAGAGTTAAGTACCCACCACCGCCACCACCACCCCCCCCCCACACCACCACCACCACCCCCCCCCCCCACACCACCACCACCACCCTGCCCCCCCCCCCTCCCCCCCATAAAAAAAAGAAAAGCCCAAGAGATCCAAAGCAGTTCCACTCCAGTTCCGTGTCAACCAATCACCTATCCCCTCAGCCGTGTGTTCCGTGGCTGGACACCTGGGGGGGGGGGGGGGGGGGGGGCGACGCCCACCCTGAACCCGTTGTGTTTGCCCTCTTTTTCTCAAACGGCTTTGTCGGGACGGAATCCAGTGCTCTCCAGTTGTGTCACCACGGTACAACACAGCCGCGTTGCAAACTGCCGTTTACTCACTCAGACCAATCAGAGGCCTGTGATCCCGGGCACGTTTTAAGAGCCAGTGGGAGGAGGGGACGGGGGACGGGGGGAGGGGGGAGGGGGCACCGGCCTCCGTTCTTGGTTTTTGGACGTCTGAAGCGGGGCTGGCTGGTCGCTCATGCCCCGTGTGCCCTCCTGAGTTGTTTACCTCAGAGGGTGAGGCAGGGACGGCAGGGCAGTGATGAAACGGACTGCAACGAGAGGCGACGGACGTCCTGTCAGGGGGGTGGGGGAGGTGGGGAGGAAGCTCACGGCATCACCACGCATCCTGTCCCCTACCCTCTATCTCCTCCTCGCCCCGGAAGGCAGTTCTCAGCCGGGCTGTTTGAAGTCAGCCTCGCCCGCCCGAGGGCACCTCGCACGCATGGGGGAGATTATGCCACGCGCTGTAATACCTGGAACACCGTGCAAGATCGAGGGCACCGCGCTCACAGCGCTGTGCTCGATATACTATGAGGTGAGAGCCTACACTTACCAACACGTTCCACAAACCATCCAAACACTGGGCTCGTGGTTTGTTTATGTGTTTGAAGGGGTTATGTGGGGAAATGTTCTTCCAAAGAGCATTCCTGGAGCATGTCAGAAACGTTTTGCTCTTTTAAAGCCCGATCTTCAGATGTACTCGCTAAATCTCTGATTCGTAGGACCAATTAAGGCGCTTGGCTGTATATAGAATGATGAATTATGAAATTAAGGCCGTGGGTGATATTTGGAGAGTTAATTTTGTTTTTCTTACTTCTTTTAGTTCCATTATTTACTCCTCCACATATTGCTAATGAAGTTTCAAATACATACAGAATGTAGATCTAGCACATTAAGACTCCATTAATGTCTACTAGCAACTGTTTTATGTAAGTGAGGGTATTCCTTTGACTGTGTGTGTGTGTGTGTGTGTGTGAAACTGTGTGTGTGTGAAAGTGTGTGTGTGTGTGTGTGTGTGTGTTCATCATGCCAAGGTTGCAGTGACAGCGTTGTTGTTTAGCTCAACCAGAATGTATTTGGGACGGTGGTCACACAGAAATGTTTGGTTATGAATGTCACCTTGGCTCAAAAGGAAGGCTCTCTCTCTCTCTCTCTCTCTCTCTCTCTCTCTCTCTCTCTCTCTCTCCCTCTCTCTGTCTCCCTCTCCCTCTCCCTCTCCCTCTCCCTCTCCCTCTCCCTCTCCCTCTCCCTCTCTCTCTCTCTCTCTCTCTCTCTCTCTCTCTCTCTCTCTCCCCCCTCCATAACCCCTTTCCATCTCCCTGCCCATTACCTCACATCTGTGTGTCTCAAACAGTGACGCACGTACACTTGCAGTTCTCTCTTTCTCTCACACAAGCTGAAACACTCACACGTACAGACACACACACACACACACACACGCCTGCATGTATCTCTTTCTCTCACAGATGCAGACACACATTCTCACACACACACACACAGCCCCTTCTAACCCAGGGTCTTAATTGCCTCCTCTAGATGATGACATTGATTAATCCACCAGAATGTTCCAACAGGCTCCCACTGGACTCTCTCTCTGGCCGTTCTCTCTCTCTTTCTCGCTCTCTCTCTACCCCTAGACTATCTCCCTGGCCTCTCTCTACCCTAGACTATCTCCCTGGCCTCTCTCTACCCTAGACTATCTCCCTGGCCTCTCTCTACCCCTAGACTCTTTCTGGCCTCTCTCTCTCTGACCTCTTTCTGGTTATACCCTTTGGATTATCAGTTGTCAGTTTCTCTGTCTTTCTCTTTTTCTATATATATCTTTTTTTGTACTTTGATCCCACCGGACGCAGAATGGAGGCTATGGCTATGGCTGGGACTAGGGCTGGGTTTGGGCTAGGGGCTGGGTATTAGGAAGCAGGGGATGTGTTGGGGGTTGTGGAAGGTCGGGGTCACTGGGGGTCACACCTCTGGGGAGTCAGCGCCCCCAGCACCGGCCCTCGAGAAAGAGTGAACAAATGAAGCTAGGCACAGCCGAGAGCACAATCTGTCTGTCCGCAGCCAGGCAAATACCCTGTCCCTCCCCAACACACACATACACACACACACACGTTCAGAGAGATTCCAGTGGGTTCTGTATGAAGCTGGCCCGAGTTAAAGACCTTACCTGCAGAAGTTCAGAACGGAGGCCCAGAACAAGGGTGTGTGTGTGTGTGTGTGGCGAATTGATAAGGCAGAGCCATCTTTAAAGTGGCTTGTTTATGACTCCCCCCCCCCTCCCCACCCCTCTTACCTGTGAGGTAATCCCCCTCCCCTTGCCTGTGTATCACCCCCCCCTCCCCCTTTAGATGTTTGTCCAGCTGCTAGTGTCACAGCGAAGCGACTCCCCGGGCTCTAACGGTTCAATGCGAGCCCCAATCCTGCTGGTGCATCTGCATTGATCCTCCCCTCGCCTCTGTGTAACCCAGCGAGGCACAAACACGCACACACAGTGGGAAGGGCAGGCGTTGCTTTCCATGGCACGGTGTCAAAGACCAGAGTTTGTTGTTGTTGTTGTCGTCGTCAATGCGGCGTGTGTGTGTGTGTGAGTGTGTTTTTCGTGTGCGTTTGTGAGTGTAGTTGGGGCTGTGTTGGACGTCCGGGCTGAGGGGGGGAAGGCTCTGTCTAGGGCAGGAGGAGCGCTCGCAGGAGAGGCCGGGTGTGGAGGGTGGGTATTGAGCAGCCATGGCTTGTCACTGCCTGAGATTCATGGCTTGGGGAGGGTTGTGTGTTTATTGTCCCCCCAAGGCAACACACACACACGGCACGGGAGGCTCTGCTATCAGTCAGCATGCATCCTTCCTTCCCTCCCTGACCAACACACACGCACCGATAAACACAAACGCACGCACCGTCATGCACGCGCATCGACGCGCGCACACACAAACTCTTTTCCTGCGTCCGCACAGTGATAAGTCACAACCACGGAGGGGAACTCGGGCTGTAGCTTATAGCATGGACACGGTTTGAATGGCTGCATGGCTTTCCCCTACTGCAGGTGACTGGGGGCAACATTCTGCTTCCCAGTTAATCAGTCAGCTGAACTGACTGTAAAGACATCTAACTGAGTGTGATCATACCTGCTTTTTACATTTGAAATTGTGTTCGACTAGTTTGAGTAAACAACACATTCACTTAGATTTGATGGAGCACGTTTGCAGTGCTCCAGAGAATGGCAGCACAGGGCAGGGTGTAGAAGATGGCTCAGGGCATTCTGGTGTTTAATCACTGGCCCGAGCAAGTCGAGGCCCTGGAAGTGAGGCTGGTGCTGTACCAGTGAGCCAGCCAAGAGACACTGACATGCCTGGTGAATATTTGATGAGCGCTGTCTTTTGAGTTGGTTTGATACTAGGGGGGGGGGGGGGGGGGTGCAGGATAGCTGGCTGTCAGGGGAGCACTGACACCCCTCTGAACGGCTGTCCGGATACCCAGCCAACACAGAATTTCTCACATCTCCTTGTTGCACAACCACCCCCCCCCCACACCCCCACCTATCTATCCTCCCGTCTCAACCTGTTTTTTTTTCTCTCCTCCTCTACCCCGCCCCCCGCCCCCACCCCCTTCGTCCGCTATCCCTGTCCGGTCCCAGCACCCTCGGGACCAGGCAGGACCGCGGTGAGGCCGTGAGGGGGAGGGGAAACCAGACAGCGCGGGGGTGAGCGTGTCGGGGACATGTGAGAAAGAGAGAGTCTGAAGCTCCTTTTGCCAGTTCAGTCACACTCACAGGTGGTTCAGAGGTTCTGTCGACTGTCTCACTGTCTCCAGGGCATACTGATTGGAATTGAAACCAGGGCAATTAATAGGACTTTATATTCATGAGAACACGTGGAAATAAATCAAAAGAAACAATGGTGGATGTTTAATTCAAAGACGGGAGTTCACCCGGTCTGAATGCAGAGCCCGCGGAAGCTTACGCCATCGATGTCGGACACGCGGACCAGCGGCGCGCTGGCCTCTCATTGGTCGATTTGAATTCCAGAGGCACGGCGAGTGACATTCAACCCCTCGGTGGTGTTGATGGAAATATGGAAATAAAGAAGTGACACAAGGCGTCCTGCTGAATGCCAGACGGAACGTCTGCCTGTGTAAATGGCGTCTGTTTTCAGAGGGTGGTCGTCTGGCGGGGGGGGGGGGGGGGTCTGTCTGGCAGCCATTATCTTATTCTGTCTCTCTTCTTCTCTTTTTCTCTCTCTTTATTTTCCTCTTTATTTTTCTCTCTTTATTTTTTTGCTGTACAAACAAAGCTTTGTCGGATCACACTTAAAATAATTGTTTGTTTTTTTTCTCTTCCACCAAACGAGTACAAATTCAGCTCTTGGTAAAGGCTGAGAAGGGCAAGGGCACCAAAAACGGATGACTTGACGCTCCTTCCTCTCTTTCTCTCTCCCCCTTCCCGCCCTCCGCCTCTCTCTCTCTCTCTTCACTGCTCTTGTACTTTCTGATTGCGCTCACCCTACATAGTTGAGTCTTTGCCAAGCGGAATTCCTGCGCTGATTTTCACGAGCTTAATTAGGGCGGTGGGGTTTGCTTTCTCTTGATTTCCTGAAGAAAAAAAAAGCAAAGTTACATTGTTCATCTCAGTAACTTCCTCTCCTTAACACATGTCAGTGTGATTATGTATGCAGACATAGAGAGAGCATGGAGCTAAGGGCTTCGAAATGGAAATAGAGGGGGGGGGGGGGAGTGAGGGAGAAAAAGGGAGATAGACATAGAAAGAAAGGAACTGAAAGAGAGTTCATGGAGGGAGAGAGAAAGAGCGCTGAGACAGAGAAAGCGAGAGAAGGGAAAGGAAGGAGATATCGTTTTATGTGTTAGTTATATTACATTTTCCCACTGTGAAAGCTCTTGTGAGCCCTTATGTGTGTGTGTCTGTGTGATCGTGTGTGTGTGTCTGTGTGTGTATGTGAGCACTGTCTGGACGCATCTATATAAAGCATTGCTCACAGTCTATTTCGGTGTTTGTGTGTGCGCGTTCTTGCGCTACAATACAGCACCTGTCAATACTCGTTTGCTGAATAGGTACAAGCTTATCTCCAACTGGGAAAAGGTTGTCTTTCTTTATCTCCTCCATCTATCTCTGTTTTCTCTGAGGTACCGTCTCCATGCGATCCACTATGACTAGCAGCACTGAGATCCAGATAAGAGTTTCTCCTTCTGAGACGGCGCTGCAGACGCTCACCGCCTTAGAACACATTTGGTGACTCTTTGTTCGCAAGTTTTCTGTTTTGGTCTGGTGTGATGTTACTGCTGGTGCTGGGTGTCGGCAGCCGGGCTGGGGAGTGTCGGGAAGTGATTCTGGGCTCGACAGCCAAGACGACGCCTCGCGGGAGGCTGTGATTAGCAGTACACGAGATGCGGCGTGACGTGATCGTCACGTGGCCTTGTAAACACCGGTACCGCGGGAACACGGAGAACTCTCTGGAGTTCACTATCACCCCCTACATAGCTGTGTACCTGACGATCACCTGACCGTCACACCTGCAGAGCGTTATTCTATCAAGAGTCGTGTCACCCTTCCATTCTAACAGGCAGCAGGAGAGATCAGAGAGGAGACTAAAAGAGAGGATAAGTGTGGTTTTGCATTAGCAATGCAGATGTGTCAGAGTGTGTGTGTGTGTGTGTGTGTGTGTGTGTGTGTGTGTGTGTCAGTAAATTCTCTCTGGGACTGAGACAGAGCTGACAGTGTCTGCTTTCATCTGCTTCCGTAAAGGTTCAACTCAAGTTTAACAGCAGCCGTTTGTTTCTTTTCTCATCGCGTGGATGGCGTTGACGTTACTCTGCGCCTCCTTCTTCCTCCTGCTCCTCCTCGCTCTTCCTCTCCTCGTTGTCTTTTTCGTTTGTATTCTGGACAGTTTGTCTGCTCTCCATTACCATGTCTGTGTTGCACTGTCAAGGACAATTATTTGCTCCTAACGGTAGTCTGCCGTAAACCGATGCTCAACCGCGTTGACAAAAAAACGTTCCTTCCGTCATCCCTCCTGGTCCTCAAGTCATCCCTCCTGGTCCTCAAAAGTGCATCAAAGTGACATATAAATAAAACCTTTCCCCCTCTCTGTCTTCTAGCGTGTAGAAATGACTGCTGGAAAAGACAACATCCACTCCAGTAGGTTATTAAATGCCTATTTCCTTTTTCCGGTGCAATGCCAATTTAAATTCTTTCAGAGAAAGGTAAATAATAGTCATTTAGGCGAGCGTCAGCCTGTCCTTCAGCCGTGGCTCTGCGGAGTCTGAGGCATGCTGAAATGGATGTGTATGGTTGGCCAAGGCTATCTGCCATCACTGGCTTTTGTCAGCTCTTCAACACTGAGAGCTCTCCGGGGACGTGGGGGCACAAAGAGAGGAGGGAGGAACCGCAGAGAGGCACTGAGTGAGAGAGGAAGAGAGAGACAGATCCAGAAATAAAGAGAGAGAGGAAAGAAGAAGCAACAGATCAGCTCCTCCAGAAAGCACACAGGTTCACCCCAACCCCCCCCCCCCCCCCCCCCCCCGCCAGCATTATCATCCATAATAACATTCTGCAACAGTTCAATAGCCCCACGGACAGACAGACAGACATTTAGCGGGAGCCTGGAGGAGGAGGGTGGTGTGCTGCCCCAGGTGGCACCGCCTGTCTGCCTGCTCCAGACTCTCCACCCCCCTCCTCCTCTGCCTCCCACACTGAGCACCAGCTGTCCATCACTGTCGTTCACACCGCTTTAATTAGAGTCGGGAAATGCCAATAACGTGGGGGCCAGACGCATCAGGCCTCTTAGCCCCGCCCCCCCGCTGGAGACAACCGCCGGATGGGCGAAAAACGCCGTGCAGCAATAAAGACGTAACTAATATAAACCAAAACACACCACACACACAAAATGCCGCACACCACAAAACATATACACACACGCGCACACACAGCATACACCCACCCACACATGGGGACACACACTGACATACAATAACACGCACGTACAGACGCACAAAAGAACCCCCCACAAAAGAACCCACCCACGGCACGCCAAAAAAACAGGCGCCCAAAACACAAACAAACACACACATCTGCACGTGCACTTGAAAATGTACGTTTTTCGCTTCCTCCATCGTTTCAAAGATTCTTTGCAGCACTCTGTCTCTCTCGCCCTCTCTCCCTCTGTCTCTCTCTGTCTCTCTCTCTCTCCCTCTGTCTCCCTCTGTCTCCCTCTCTCTCCCTCTCTCTCCCTCTCTCCCTCTCTCTCCCTCTGTCTCCCTTTCTCTCCATCTGTCTCCCTCTGTCTCCCTCTCTCTCCCTCTCTCTCTCCGTCTCCCTCTGTCTCCCTCTGTCTCTCTCTCTCTCCCTCTCTTTCCCTCTGTCTCCCTCTCTCTCCCTCTCTCTCCCTCTCTCTCCCTCTCTCTCCCTCTCTCCCTCTCTCTCCCTCTGTCTCCCTTTCTCTCCCTCTGTCTCCCTCTCTCTCCCTCTCTCCCTCTGTCTCCCTCTCTCTCCCCCTCTCTCTCTCTCCCTCTCTCTCCCTCTGTCTCCCTCTGTCTCCCTCTCTCTCCCTCTCTCTCCCTCTCTCTCCCTCTGTCTCCCTCGTCTCAGTGTTGCTGTCGACAGGACTGTTCAGTGCGACGCGTTGGGTCCTGTGCAGTGTACGAGTGTAATCGTGAGTGTGATATCTATATCAGACTCAGGAACAGATGGCGCAAACACGTATCTTTGCCATTCTCGCCGTACGCAAGTACGACTAAGGCCCTCACCGGGAGCTTTCGCCAGGAGGGCCCCTTGTGTGTGTGTGTGTCTGTGTGTGTGTGTGTGTGTGTTTGGGGAGACAATCTCCTATCTACCAGCCAAGCTGTTGAAAGAGGCACCCTGTGGTTTGAGAATCAGACCCAAATCCCGTGGATTGTCTGGCCCCTGTTGGCTGTGTGTGTGTGTGTGTGTGTGTGTGTGTGTGTGTGTGTGTGTGTGTGTGTGTGTGTGTGTGTGTGTGCGTGCATGAGGGTGTTTCTCAAGCGACGGCTTGAATTCCCTGCGGCCCACACCTTCCTCTCTCTCCGCCTGTGCCTGTCCACCGTGCATAGAGGGACTGTCAAGTGTGTGTGTCATTCCTCAATGGCAAATCATCCACCTGATGGAAATATCTGGAGAGGTGAGTCAGTTCCAGAGAGCTGACAGCCATGCCCACCTCTCTGTTACCCCAACTGGCATCATGCCCCATGATGCATTTTCAAATGGTTGTTTTGGACAAATGAGAAAATGAATTGCAGCGTGTCAGACCATGTTTTGAATTGCACCACGGACCCAATGTGCATATTTCATACAGTTTGCAGCTAGCTTTGCCTGGTTTAAAATGAATAGAGGTCAATCTGTGATTGTATAATGACAGGGTTTGTACTGTGTGATTAATTTTGCACTGTAATTATATACTTTGTGTCCTTTGTGGTGCCCAGTGCTGAGTGTTTTCCGTACCCAATTCAATGTGAGGTACTGTAGCCATCATGCAAATAGCTTACTTATGCTTCAAACACTATCATTGTGCCAAGGTACTATTTGAAAAACCTGCACTAGAAGTAAATGTATGTGTTTAGGGCCGCCCCTAAAGTGGAGTTTGAACTAGCCAGGGGTTCATGCACGAAAGGAAATGTTCCATATTCCATCTCATAGAAGAGAGGATGATCGAGATATTGGATGTAGTCAAGGAATGACTTGTTGTCTCATTTTAAAGAGAGAGAGAGACAGAGACAGAGACAGAGACAGAGAGATGGAGAGGGAGAGAGAGAGAGAGAGAGGGAGAGGGAGAGGGAGAGGGAGAGAGAGACACGGGGGGGGGGGCAGAGGGGACAGAGAGGGGGGACAGATGCTCATTTAAATGACTTTTTTCTTCTCATGTGGTCCTTTAACGGGAGTTGTCTATTTATTTAATGAGAGGAAAAAAAGTTAACTTTTCCTTTTGATATTTGAAACAAAAGTTCAAAGCTCGGACTCAATTCCCAAGTTAAGACTGTTGTAGAGAGAAGGATTTTTTTTAAATATTATTGAGATTGCGGCTGTCTTTTAAGTCTGCTTCATTTGCATTATTGTTGTGTGTCTCTTGTAGGTTGAAGAGCTCAAATGAAACCATTCATGTTTTTTTTTGAGTATAAAACATGGTGTCTAACTCACGTCAAATCCACACCGATTCTCTGGTTCTTCAAACAATTATACACAATTGGCCTCCAGCCTAGCCTTCAGGTCTTAGAATGGACATCAATGACCATTAAGCATGGTCCTCAAACCACCTACCTTACGCTATACCCTTTGACCTCTGTCAGGAGGTGACTTATCTGAGGTGAGATATACGAACCCCAAAAACATGTAAGACAAGCTTGGGTTTAACCTGGCTGACTAACCAAGGTTATCCATGTGTGGTGGTGGGCTGATTAACTAAGGTTATCCATGTGTGGTGGTGGGATGACTAACCAAGGTTATCCATGTGTGGTGGTGGGATGACTAACCAAGGTTATCCATGTGTGGTGGTGGGCTGACTAACCAAGGTTATCCATGTGTGGTGGTGGGCTGACTAACCAAGGTTATCCATGTGTGGTGGTGGGCTGATTAACTAAGGTTATCCATGTGTGGTGGTGGGATGACTAACCAAGGTTATCCATGCGCGGTGGTGGGCTGACTAACCAAGGTTATCCATGTGCGGTGGTGGGCTGACTAACCAAGGTTATCCATGTGTGGTGGTGGGATGACTAACCAAGGTTATCCATGTGTGGTGGTGGGCTGACTAACCAAGGTTATCCATGTGTGGTGGTGGGCTGACTAACCAAGGTTATCCATGTGCGGTGGTGGGCTGACTAACCAAGGTTATCCATGTGTGGTGGTGGGCTGACTAACCAAGGTTATCCATGCGTGGTGGTGGGATGACTAACCAAGGTTATCCATGTGCGGTGGTGGGCTGACTAACCAAGGTTATCCATGTGTGGTGGTGGGCTGACTAACCAAGGTTATCCATGTGTGGTGGTGGGCTGACTAACCAAGGTTATCCATGCGTGGTGGTGGGCTGACTAACAAAGGTTATCTAAGTGTGGTCGTGGGTTTAACAGGGTCTCGAAGTCCTCTCATATTCAGTTGCTTTTGCCTGCAGCTGTCGATAATATATTCCTGACGCACAATCATTTAAATAGCACATCCATTTGTTCAGGAGACAATTGATTTTCTCTATCCTCATTCCCATTAGTCACATTCTCTATCTCTAGAGCCATTTGCATTCGTCACGTTTTAAAACCATGAAGGGGGTGCTTAACACACATTATGGAGAATAATCTTCTTTCATTCACAGGTTTAATATGAATAGTAGTTTAGCCATCGACAAACAGTGTGTCGATAAGCAATTCATCACTGATTATGATGCTGTGTTAGGAAGGACCGCAATTTCTTTTAATTCAGCCACCCACAAACGGATTGAAAACACCATCCCAACCGCCATGTCTTCCTCCTAGGTCTTTATCCAGCCTTTCCGACGACAACGAGGAAGCCAGGGCCAAGTATCTCCACCACCAATGGGTGGAGCTGGGTTTGACGGACGTCCAGCTGTCCAACTACAGTGTCCTGCTCAGCCTCCCTGGCCCCTCCCCCAGCACCTTATTGGACAGGAGCAGCCAGCAGTGTTTCCTGCCCAGCGGAGGCCTGTGTCACCCGCCAGGTCTTAGCCCGTCACCAG
>NC_140376.1:4572500-4610000 GCF_054491055.1 Hypomesus nipponensis | reverse complement strand
CCAAACAATTGCTACGTTGATTTGATTAGACTTTGTACTACCTGATGTAGCGGCTCACGGTTCGGTCACTCATCACAGCCTCTCTAACACCTCAGTAATACACATTTGTCTCCTCCATTTTCTCTGTGATAATTCCGCTTACGAAGGCCGGCCACAATGTTGTTGTTTTTTTTGTGGCGGTCGACAACCTCCAAGAGGACAAAGCCTCGACCGGTCCGCACAAGAAAGTAGGAACCTTAAAGTCGAGCGCTCATGCACAGCGTGGATTTTGGCCTCCCCCTCTGTCCGTCTCCCGGGGCGCCAGTGAAATGTTGTTTTACTGTTTCATGTTTTGTTGTTACTGGCAGATTAGGGATCTGAAGCTCTTTCGTAACCACCTCAGTGAAGCTGTTTACCCTGGGAGTCTCTTTGAGCAGCTATTTGCATGGAGCACCTTGATTTAATCTGTTCCCCTCCCGACACACTGTTTAGATGTCTGTTTACTCAATATGCCCCCAATTGTTGGCTGTTTGTTTGTACCCAGAATCTCAATCATAATTTATTTGCTTTGTGTCGTCTCCGATTTTAACCGACAAGTGGCGTACTTTGGATGGATGAAGTAGGACATTCTGTTTGAGGTTTGTTGAAGATTTCTTTGTGTGTGTGTTTTGGAATACACAGCTGGTTATGTTACCTTGGTGACATGAAGTGATTATAAAACTGTACTGGTTAATGGTACTATTATTTTTTGATAGTTAAAATTGTTGTATTTTTTAAGTTGTGAAAGCATAGCTTAGCAAATTGGAGCCTGAATTCATTTCTGACATCAATTAGAGAGTCTGGACTAAAATAGATGGTTTTGCCTTCTCGTTCACGGACAGCTTTTAAGCCATTGACTGCAATCAATGACAGAACTTAGAACTTTAGAAGCAGGCTATCACTTGGAATTTCAACAGGTTCTAAGTGAACCATGGGATCAATTCATTTGATCAGTACTTGTTCCTGTGTATTGATACCGTTCTTTGTTAGGCAGTTCGCTGACGAAGCTAACCAAGATTGCCATAGTAACGATTCATCTTGCCATTTCAATGGGAAATACTGTCTGTTTAATTATATCTGTCGCTAGTATTGAAGCCTCAGGTCAGTAAACATGCCGTCCTTCAGATATGTTGCACACCTGCCCTCCGCCACTGTTCCCAGTGAAGGACAAGCTGTTGATTAAAAAGAAAAGAAGGTCCTTGACTTCCTGTCTCGTATACAATAAAACATACAGTACATTCTCGCTCATAAAGATCAAGGGCATCGCCTTGGAAACGCAATATTAAAGTCAAGCCCAGGAGTCACGCGGTGCTGGATGGAGTGAGTGGGCTTGTGTTGTGTTGCAGCTGCAACCTCCTTGAACGTGCAATCACCACAGTGGAGTTACGTAACATCAGATCGTTCTTCATGATGCTTCTAGTCTGAAAGCTCTTCAGGGTGGATAATCACATTGTTAACCCCTTTTAGGTCTGTCATGCTTGTACAGGACATGTAGGCTACTGAACCGTAAACGATGGGATTCCCCTGCTTAGTTACTTTTTCCCATCACAACAGGTAGCCTGTACCATAGATATAGATATGGGCCTGATAATAACCCATTGATTTGAATCAGGTGTGTTTGAGGAGGGAAACGTCTAAAACATGCAGGGCAGGGGGTCCCGAGGACCAGGATTGAGAACCACTGCCCTATGGTATGGTACCTCTGATTTAACTCGTTCTATGACTGTGCACGCAGTTAGCCCAACACACGATAGCATGGAACATACGGAGGGCCTATTTGACCTCTTGATCCGCTGTCAGAAGCTTGAATCGCTCAACTGCAGTGAATTGAAATAAAAGGAAGGTTTAGTCAAAAAGCTAATGAGGCGTCCTCAGCTGAGCATAGCAATGTGGCTAACCCAGTCTGGGAGCTGCCAGTCTGCCCGTGAGGCCAGGGAAGTGGGGAAGAGACGTGTGGCGAAGACACATGCTGCATTTAACAGGCTGCTTTTATCTGAAGTGGGTTTATCAGCACCTGGAGTGGGCTTTCAGAAATAAACCCTGCCGTTCCTCCACAGCTCCAGAGCCAAGGCTTCAAATGTATTTGAACGTCGTCAAGGACCAGAACCTAAAGCACAGTGCTAGATTATGTGTGTATATATATATATATATATATATATATATATATATATATATATATATATATATATATATATATATATATATATATATATAAAGCGTGAATAAGGCTACTCAACGACCCCAACATAGTTAAAAAACACTCAACTTTCAAATCTGATCATGTGTACGACAAAGAGGCATTTGTGACGTGTTGTGAGCCAGAATGTACTTTGTAATGCTTATTCATTTTTCATATCAAAGTGAAGCTGTAACTGTGATTTGACCTAGATGTACCTATTCCACCTCAGGCTCTGCACCTCAGGCTTAGCCCTGAATGTGTGTACCACTCTGAGGGGCCTCATTTACTAACATTGCAACTGCAGCTTAATCTGCGCCTTTGCGCAAATAGCGCACGGTGTATTTCTGCATTTTGCGTGTTATTTATCAAACCAGATCCTCGTCGGGCAATCAGCGCCTTACTTCGCCCTTTAGTGTTAATCAGCGCGCCGTTAAAAGACTGCATGTTACTGCCACCATGGGGGATTAGGGTAAAAGAAAAAGAAGGTTCAGCGAACAGGAGATAGAAATATTGGTCCACAAAGTTACAGCTAACATTAACATCCATCTCTTTGTGGCACACGCCCACTTTCCCTGATACCCTCCCAGCAGCAGTAATCTGCGTTTTCACCCAAGTGCGCTGCCTTTGTAAATACGTTTTTTATGTCTTTACCTGCTATTTGATGCCTGAAATGGGCTCACTTCTGCTAGTAAATGAGGCCCTGAGTGTGCTACCATCAACACCATGCATATGACTGCTTCTGTGTGTCTCCACAGCTCTCCCTCTTAGCGGACCTGGGTTTTGGGGGGGTTCTGGTCTACGTTGACCCCTGTGACAGCCCCTTGGACCAGAGTCAGCGACACACACAGGCATTTGGGGTCACCCTGAATCCAGGGGGTGACCCCTCAACCCCAGGGTACCCAAGTACAGGTGAGAAGAAGCCCTTATGTGGTCTGAATGTGTTTACGTTGCTTTCCGTGTCTTGGTTACAGGTTACTTCCTGTTTCGTCTGATGGGAGCATGCATCTTCCATGCGTCTTCTGAGGCTCTGAGCCAAAACACTGTAAACGTTTCTGTGCACATATCCTGGCTGTGGTTCGACTTGAGTTAAATGTTCTCCCCATGATGGTGGACCTCTTTACCCCCCACGTTTTGCTCATACTTCCTGTTTCTCGCTCTTTCTGGCCAATGGGGATTCCACTTCCTGACCTGTCTGACCAATGGGGACACGTCATTACTGCAAAAGTACCTTTGTCCTATTAAGAGTTCCAGAACCTTGGTGGCAGGACCCAGTAGGGGCTTGGAACAGATGTCTGGGCAGATGCTGGTGTGTGTGTGTGTGTGTGTGTGTTGATCTTTAGGTGTGTGGGTCTGCCTGTGTCTGTGTGTGTCTGTGTGTGTGGGGACAGATGCTGGTTGTCTGCTCTCTCACCAGTAACACTGGTAGTTGTGTCCCAGTGCACTCTCTGGAAGATGAGCACAAGATATGAAAGGACAGATCATAACTCACCCAAAAAGCCATGCTCCAATACTTCTAGTCCTGCAGCATAGGCACTGCAGTGCACATTACACCCTTTGATTGTTTCAGTTCATAACTTTATATAAAGACAGATATTTAGAACTTTTGTGCAATCATAATTCACTTCATAAATGTGTACATCATCAATTTGGCCTGTAGTTAAGAGTGGAAGGAAAGCTTAGCAAAGACCAGTGTAAAAAAAAAAAAAATATATATATATATATATATATATATATATATTAGTATACAAGACAAGTAGCCTAAATTATAGATGCCACGCTAATCAAATCCAAGATAGCTGTGTATGCTAGCACTACGAGTGTGCTTCTCAAATCCAAAAACATCCAGAAAAAAAAAAAAACAAGGTTACAAACCTTCTAAAACCCTCTGGGACCTTTGAGGAAACGTGTCTACCTGGTTTCTCAAAAGCGGTTTTCTCAAGAGTACTTTTGTCTTACGGGTAAATAGTCGGTGTTGTCATTCAGTAGTTGTGAATGACAGTTATTTTCCCCGGGTTTTGACTTCATTATTCATCCGCTCCCTGCGCTGGTTTTAATTGGTGCCTTCCTTGTAGCATTATCTATGCTTCATACAGCCACACTAAGGCCTGCTGGGACAGGCAACCAGCAACAAAGCTGTGTCTTCTAAAACATGCTGTTTTCTGTGGCCTCCCGCTCAATACAAGATATCTGCTGTGGTATGCTCAGAGGGATTGTGTGTTTCTCTGTGTGTGTGTGTTTGTTTGTGTGTGCGGGCATGAAAAGTGGAAAATTGAGATGCAAACTTTCAAAGACCCTATCAAGCAATACTGTTTGCTTAGATACCAGTAGCAGGTGTTCTGTGGCCTAGCTGGGCTCGCATCATACTGGACTGGAGTCTTTGTCCTCTGGGAAGCTTCAGCTCGGCTTTGATGGACATGGGATTGTTTTATTCTATGGTGTATATGTATGGCTGTTGGGTGGGCCTTTTACGTACTTCTGTCCCACAGAAAAAAATATCGATATTCTATGTGCTCTGCTTACTTGATGGCGTGTACTCCAACGTCCCCATGACAACTGACAACATGTTGGATATTCCATATGGACAATCTGTTTGTGTGCTCGGTTGAAGAAAAAAAAAACAGACATGTTGCAGGCAGACAATGTAAACCACTGTGTCGTCGTCATGCAAACATCCCTTTTTCACATGCGGGTGGTTAATTGATTTTTGAACGGAAGCTTCTTGTCTCGTGTCAGGCAGCAGACCCCGGAAGCAAAGCAATTTCCTCGTTAATTTTTATTTAGTCGCCATGTTATTTGTGTTGTTTGCCTTTGATGAATTTCCCTAGCTCTGTTTACTCAAATGATGACCGCCTCGGGGTCAAGACTGAGGAATGCCAAGCATCGAAGCTGAACCCATGTTGATAGATGACGGTCGCGGGCTGCGAGGAGAAGGTGTGAGGGGGCGGGGTGGTGGGTGTCCGCGATTGCATAACTGCATTAACCTTTAAAGTGAATCCCTCGCCCCCTCCCCCTCCCTGTCGTAAAGAAAGCGACGGCACGCGAACGGAGACGACTTCAAACCATTTTTACATGTTAATTCTTGCTCTCTGACAGGTGGATCTATTCACACTGAAAAGAATTGCCTCTCCTGGGTTATTTTGAAAACCTCGCCAAAGTCAAAAGAAGCCTTTGAATAGAAATGTAGTCATTTGCATATTGATTTAAACGCGCGGCGGCCGCAGGACGGATGTCGGAACCTTTAATGAACAAATGGTTGCCGCGAATGTCCTCGGTGGCGTGTCATTCACGAGTGTCACAACGCGGCGCGTGTCTCCCCCCGGCATGTGTCGGATGAGTCCTCTGGGCCACCATGGATGCTCCTTCCTCTCTCCAGTCCAGGATGTGACATCGAAACAGGATGGAGCAGGAGGGAATACAAATGTTCCATGTCCTTTGGGTTCTCCTCGGTCTTATTAGCACACGTGGCTCTGAAGGATTTTGTCACACCGTTCGTTTTCTTTATTTATCGAGCGCTGGAGGAAGGGAGAAGAGATGTATGTGTAAGTCCAGTTCTCTCAGGAGTTCAACCCGAGCATTAAACACAGTGCCGGAAGCAACGGTAATTAGCACATCAGCTGCAGAGGATCTCTCATAGGTTTAGAAATGTAAACTTCTGAGAAGAAGAAAAAAAAGAAGAAGGGTTTTAGGCAGATTTTTTTGTGTGAGGTTCATCGTTAAACATGTGAAACTTTCTTCTGTGGTTTTATACGACAGGAAGTTTGTACCCGCCCCCCCGCCAATGCACAGGTTTGTATCAAGCAGGGCACACATACACTACATTGTTTAGTGACACAGTGCTCTGGTGACACTTCAAGATTATTTCAAGGTTTTATGTGGTAAGTGGGGTGCAACATTATAAAGTCGCCCCTGCACTTTCTTCTTGAAGCAGTTTGCAAGCTTTGCTGTACCTAATTGCCTACTTTAAGAAACAACAATGCAGTGTCAAAGCTATCTCCATTTGCATCTGTGGGATAGGGTTGCATAATGCATTGAGGTTAAAGCTTTTAGAAGCTCTCCATTTGATTTATTAATGTCTCTTCAGAATAGAAAGTGCAGGGTTTTAAAAAGGAGAGCTAGCTAGGTAGATATCCCAGTTATGCACAGCTACAGTAGCTAGAAGCTAACCCAGGTCCACACAACTAGCTTAAGTGGCTAACCTGGGTCCTCAGAGCAAGCTGCCTCAGGTTAAATCTGAATCACCAAAAAGAAATAGGTCTATACCATTATGATGTCATCATCAATAACTTCACCTAAACGTTATCACTGAATGATTTTAAACCAAGCAACTTGTAATTAGGGATGTTTGCACATGCACTTTGTCTCGTTGGTTTTTGGCCACAGTGTCTATAGCCTATATCACAAAATCAAAACCATTGCAGACAAAACCATGCAGGGCTCGAAATGAACGTCATCCCGGGGGCGATGAGAAATATGTCTGGGACAGGTCAACACAGACTAGATGTCTGGGACAGTTCAACACAGACTAGATGTCTGGGACAGTTCAACACAGACTAGATCTGGGACAGTTCAACACAGACTAGATGTCTGGGACAGTTCAACACAGACTAGATCTGGGACAGTTCAACACAGACTAGATGTCTGAGACAGTTCAACACAGACTAGATCTGGGACAGTTCAACACAGACTAGATGTCTGGGACAGTTCAACACAGACTCAATGTCTGGGACAGTTCAACACAGACTAGATGTCTGGGACAGTTCAACACAGACTAGATGTCTGGGACAGTTCAACACAGACTAGATGTCTGGGACAGTTCAACACAGACTAGATGTCTGGGACAGTTCAACACAGACTAGATGTCTGAGACAGTTCAACACAGACTCGATGTCTGGAACAGTTCAACACAGACTCAATGTCTGGGACAGTTCAACACAGACCAGATGTTTGGGACAGTTCAACACAGACTAGATGTCTGGGACAGTTCAACACAGACTAGATGTCTGAGACAGTTCAACACAGACTCAATGTCTGGGACAGTTCAACACAGACTAGATCTGGGACAGTTCAACACAGACTCAATGTCTGGGACAGTTCAACACAGACTCGATGTCTGGGACAGTTCAACACAGACTCGATGTCTGGGACAGTTCAACACAGACTCGATGTCTGGGACAGTTCAACACAGACTCGATGTCTGGGACAGTTCAACACAGACTAGATGTCTGGAACAGTTCAACACAGACTAGATGTCTTTGACATCTCAACACAGACTTTGGGACGATAGACCATAACAATATTGTTTATGTCGTCACATTGAAATTCAGACATTGATTTGAGCCCCAGGACTGTATGGATTACTTCAATAATGTTGCAAATAACTTAGACCCATGTCAGAATGTCAAAATGCAAAAACACAATCATTTACATTTTGGGACAGGTCAAGTTCAGTTTGGGATGGTTCATTTTGCACTTTGGGGCGGTACTGCGACAGTGAGGAAAAAAAGTTGTTGGTCCTAAATGATTTCTAAACTGTGTACATAGATTCTTGCGTTTTTATCCATCTGATAAATGCATGTTTTGGAGGCCATTTTTTTATGTTGGCGCCTTCATACATTTCCCTCCAGATGTGGAGACCTCACTTTTAACCCTATCATCTTCAACTCTACATGGCAAGCTGTTTAACCATCATTAGTGTGTTCACCTTCATTTTTCATTTCACATCCTACCCCCATTTACAACGGCAAAGCCTACTAGAGCTCATTTACTGCACCGGTGTAACCCTGTGTATTTAAATCACAGGGGGTGGTTTATATTGAACCACCAACCAACAGTTTAGCATTTTAACCTTGGTATAAACTGGTATTCCCTACAATGTTACCTCCATTCTAGCGTTAATCCAACTGAACATCAAATGTGTAGTCGAGCCTTAAATTGCCTTCCAAATCCTAGCCCGCTCACAGCTCGCCGGCTATTGAAGCAATAATAGACATGCAAATAGCACACTCTCGCCGTGTGCATTCTGTCAGGGATAGACCGGCGGACGGCGTGGAGCTCAGTCAATAACATTATGGAAATGTCGGCGGATCTCCTCGTCGCCCTGTTTGGGTTTCATAACAACACAGTCAGAATTATTATGAGGACGACAAGCAAGTTAGGGAAGTGACATCGACAACGCCACAGCCACCCACGCGCCCCGTGCTTGTATTGTCACAGTCGGCTTCGCTCTGCAACTGTGTCGTGGGAGGTTATCATTACGTTCTCTGCAGCTCTATTTCTGTCTCCTAGATCTCTCTCTCTCCCCCCCCTACATTTTCTTTATAAATCTACCCATGAAACAGCAACTGGAATGGGTTTCAATGAAGAAAAAAATCTTATGAAGCCGACACACCTACCCAGTTTGAGCTTATGTAGAAACAGACTGTACATTCAAAACAAATAGCTTCATCCGAGACTAATTAATCAAGGCACAAACAACATAATGACTTGATCTTTCCAATGAAAGGAAGCAATAATAGAGATGAATAGCAGTAAGTAGAACGTGTTTACTTAATTGCGTTTGATAATCATTGCCGCTCTCCAGACAGTTGTTGTCGTATCGGAAAAGGTACACTGACAATGTCTTTGTCTCAGACAGCCGTCCAATGGGGAGGTAGAAACATCTGGGCCGGTCTGAGCAGGTATGCCCTGGAGGGGAGCAGGAATAGCTTGGCATGGAAAGCTTCCTCCACAGTTGGTACTGCTCGCTGCACATTTTTCGATTGTTGTTCCAGTTAGTTTTTTTTAAATCTTAGTTATACAACAGGATCAGAAAAATATAGTAAATGAACTGTTGATACATGTCGTGTGCTTGTTTTCCTCCTGCGAGGAGGAACGTTGGAGGGGTGAACATAATCCTCCCAGTATTTACCACCAGTATCCACTTCTCTTCCTTCCAATTAAGCCGTTATTCCCCCTCTGTCTCCCCCCCATCCCCCCCCCCCCCCACGCCTCTGGCCATTGGCCGCCGTACTTCCTCAGAGACGTGACCATAGTTTAACCCTGGCAATTGGAGAATTGTTTTACCAGACAAGGATTTGTTGTAACTTCCCTCACGGTGTGTGGACAGGGTTTATATGAGTGTGAGAAATAAGGAGGGGGGTGGGGGGGGTGGGGGGGGGGGATCTCAGATTCTCTTTGTCTTTGACTGGAGAGGGGCAGGAGGACTGGCTGGTTAAGGCGTGTGTGTGTGTGTGTGTGTGTGTGGTGGTTGCTGGAGGCAGCAGACAGCCTCATTGTGCCCTTCTCACATGGCGCGCCACAAACAGATATGCTAAAGCATCAGCCCCTGTTGTCAAAGACCTCCAAGGGACAGCGGCCATGGTCATCGTAGTCTGATACAGTTTAGCACCTCAGCGTCAGAGCAGGTCAGAGTTCTCAGGGCCAGGGGCTGTTGTGAAGGAGATGAGGCTTGCTTTATGAGCCCGGGCCGGGCCGTGCTGGCTAGGGCCAAGTCGACAGGGCCAATAAGGGCCGGGCTCCAGGCCGGCAAGCCCTGAGGCAGAGGGGGCCGGCCACACTGTGTTAGCCTTCAACACCAAGCCACAGTGTGTTTGCCTTCAACACCAAGCCCACAGTGTTAGTAAAGCCTGAAGGGTTTGGAGCAGAGTGCAGAGATACTCTGGGAAACCTATCAATGACACTCTGGCCGGGTAGTTCCAGTGTGATTGTAGGATCGCGGGATCTGAGGACCTTTCTGGGGAAAGAAATCACGTCGAACCACACGGAAAACCTGTCATCATAGTCAAGTAGGTTTCCTCTGCTGTCAAGGAGGATGTACATGGATACCTTGGAGTCACAAGCTGTTAGTTTGTTCAGTGGGACTTGCCAAACCCAAAATGGAGCATTTTGACTGGTGATCCACTCTTATATAGTACAACACGCCCTGCTTCCAACCAGTATTTTACGTTTCTTTGTTTAGGTATGTCTATCAAACATTGTTTTTCTCCAACACCCACCTCTGAATATAATCTGCACATACTGCAGATCTGCCCTGTGGTTCTCATCTCTACTGAGGCGGAAGGATGTTTGGAGTTCTGACCTTTTCATCACCACAACCATGACCTGAATTACACTCAACACCCTTTAGTCCTGTGTTCAATGATAGTAACATGCCTGGCTACCTTCTCTCCTAGACCTAGGGAACTGACCTTTGCCAAGTCAAGCTGTCTATTCTTCAGGACCCTTCCCATCTGAGACAAACACCTAAAAATGGTGGGCCACAACCATCTCATAGCTTTCGTCACGGATTGTTGATAACTCCTTAGCTGCAATAGAAAAAGTGGGAATATGGGGGAGTCAAATGGCTGAGCAGTTAGGGAATCGGGCTATTAATCAGAAGGTTGCCGGATCAATTCCCGGCCATGCCCAATGACGTGTCCTTGGGCAATACACTTCATTCTACTTGCCTCAGGGGAAATGTCCCTGTACTTACTGTAAGTCGCTCTGGATAAGAGTGTCTGCTAAATGACTAAATGTAAATGTAATGTGTGTGTGTGTGTGGACCAGTGTGTCATGTGCCATTTACTAGGATAAAGGAGCGTTCCCTGGTCCTTGTAGAATACTCAAAGCAGCGCACTGAACCTTCGCTTTTTTCTTCTACCTAATTATACAATATTTTATCTGTGTTACTTCATTGATCTTTTGTTCATTTACCCAGATCACTTCCAGTTAGAGGGAGTAGGGGTGCACCCCCATGCATCCGCTCCTTCTGTACCTTAAACCCCCTCTAGGAGTATGCTTGTATTGAATACCCGTCGCACAGGCAATCCTCAGTGGTGTCACTGAATAGCCAACCAATCCTCTGAAGTGTCACTACGTAGTCAGCCAATCCTCAATGGTGTCACTACGTAGTCAGCCAATCCTCAATGGTGTCACTGCATAATCAGCCAACCCTCAATGGTGTCACTGCATAGTCAGCCAATCCTCAATGGTGTCACTACCTAGCCAGCCAATCCTCAGAGGTGTAACTGACAATACATATTCTAGCCCATTAAAAGCCCATATCACCATAACGATTCCCTCACAGAAGATAAAAAGAAATACTTTGAAATAAATTCTGCCACAACTAGGTCATTAGATAAGCATTCAACAAATACAATTTGAATTACTGAATAGTAACCCAGTAGATGGATATGCTTCTAATATGTACAGTAATATACAAAAAAAAAAATTGACAGCTTTCTGTCTCGAGCAACTCATTGTTGCTGGAGACAGTGACACTGTTCAGACCTTAGCGGTGATATTTATGTGCGTGGATTCGACGCTTTTAATGGTTCTTTGCTACCCCAAACAGAGAGCCCTCGAGGGGGGTGGGGGGATCATTAAGCTATCATTAAAACCACATCATCATTAAGAGAGGATTTGCAAATCCCCAGCTCTGCTTCCTCGCTCGCATCACACGTGCATCAAAACACAATAAAAGTCAATTAAAAAACAATGTCGTTTAACGACCCCTATGGAGGACCCAGCAGTCGCCTCTAGCACAGGTGGGGTTTTTTGAGAGCGTGGCGTCGGCCGAACTTTCGAAGGAGCCATTTTGGGTCTGGCGTCCGGGCGGTTTGACAGAGCGCTGACGCACCCGTGTGGAGGCGGTCTCCCGCCTTGGGACTCTCTTCCACGCCAGTTCATTGGAATCAGTCGGTCGGTCTGGGCACCTCTGCTCACTCTTCCTGTTTGTCTCCCTCTCTCGACGTGCACGCGCGCTCTCACGCCTCCTCACGTCATCCCATGATGGGACAACGACACATATAGAGTCACACGCATAGATATATCACACCAGCTCAGAGATACGAACAACACACGACACACGCGTGACCCCAGTGACCCAGTGTGATGCGTTTCTGACATGAGAGGGTTCTGTATCAGATATGTTATCTGAGTGTGCAGATGAGGACCTGCGCCAAGCAGAGTGTGTGCATCCAGGGATATCCAGTTATCAGGGACGGCTATATATGAGTACACATGATGATGGCACCTGTTGTTACTCTTGCCTGAGTCTCTGAGCTCCGCAGTGGTGATTGAACTGACTCTTGAGGTAAACACACCATACGCAAGCAGTAACACATGTACACCCACATGCACCACGCGTTATTTTATTAACCTCAACCAATCCGGTTTTGTCCTTGATATGACTCTTTACATATCGCTAGGCAACCACTCTGCGGGGTCAGATCCCCACGCTCTGAACCTGTGCGCCCCCTCCTCCTCCCCCCAGAGGAAACTCATTAGCAGATAAAGGCTGAAAATCCGTCTCTGTTAGAGAGAGCTCGATATGTCACCGTTCCCCACACAGTCTGGAAGAGCTGGAGTTGTCTATGTGTGGGCTAGGACTGGTGCGAGCAGTCGAAGAGAGGGAGGAGGACCGAGAGAGGGAAAGAGAAAGGTAAGGGAGGGAGACAGAGAGAAGGAGAGAGAGTGAGGGAAGGACAGAGAGAGGAAGGGGGTGGGAGAGAGAGTGGAAGGGAGACAGAGAGAGGGAAAGAGAAAGATAAGTGAGGGAGACAGAGAGAAGGAGAGAGAGTGAGGGAAGGACAGAGAGAAAAAGTGGGAGGGAGAGAGTGTGGGAGGGAGAGAGAGAGAGGGAAAGAGAAAGATAAGTGAGGGAGACAGAGAGAAGGAGAGAGAGTGAGGGAAGGACAGAGAGAAAAAGTGGGAGGGAGAGAGTGTGGGAGGGAGAGAGAGAGAGGGAAAGAGAAAAGTAAGGGAGGGAGACAGAGAGAAGGAGAGAGAGTGAGGGAAAGACAGAGAGAAAAAGTGGGAGGGAGAGAGAGAGAGGGAAAGAGAAAGAGAAAGGTAAGGGATGGAGACAGAGAGAAGGAGAGAGAGTGAGGGGTGGACAGAGAGAAAAAGTGAGAGGGAGAGAATGTGGGAGGAGAGAGAGGGGGAGGGAGAAAAGGAGGGAGAAAGGGAGGGAAGGAAAGAGAGGGAGAAGAGAGGTGGAATAGAGGGAGCATGGTGCCTCTAGCCTTTCTGATTAGTTTTAATGCAGTCTTTTTCCCACCTTTGATCACACTCTCTCAGCCAGGATATATTCATCCACTTCTCAGGCAGGGATGGTGGGACTGACTCTCTCTCTCCCTCTCTTTCTCTCTCTCTCCTTCTCTCCCCCCCCCGAATGGCCATTAGAGGTTTCAGTTAGATTTCTAGGGAGCCATCATGTTGTGGTAATTTTTGTATTTGTGCCATTCTCTTTTTTAGACAAACAGGATGTGAGGAAATGGCGAAATAGCTTGCTGTCTTCCTTCTGGACTGGCTGCGTATGTTCTTTCAGACAACTCTCACCATGTTCTAGGTTGTTAGAGATCGGAAGTTGTTTACTCCCCGTCTCCTCCATTTCTTTTTATAGATATCCTGTCAAATTATACAATAGAAGGACAACTGTCACTGTGTCCTTTCCAAATTGAGTTTATTTGGTCGTCTAGTTCCCGCTAAAGGGAAGCCTACCTGTTTCGAGTGGAACAGGAATTCAAGACTATCACGTTAACAATGCTTCGCAAGAAAATGTGCCACCGACGCTCTGTTTCAGGGTCACTCTACATCTTTCATGCGATGGCTACTGTACCACTTCCCAACAGCACGGCGCCAGCTCATTGTTTGATAGTCAAAGTTGAAGGGTACGGTTTCGGTAAAAAACAATCTTGGTTCCGCTGCACCTGGAAAACATAATTGACTTCAAATCGGTTGACGTTTGCTGACGACTTTAGATTTCATATTCTTTGTTTGGATATTGAAGTCGACATGTATCTTGCACCCAGTGTTAAATCACTGCTGGTTACGCTAGGCACACAACAGAGGCTGCTGTTGCAATACACATACCGACTCTGACAGGATAAACCATGTTGCATACTGCCTGCTTGGCAGGAAATCACAACCCACATCTGCTAAAGCATTTCTTAGCAGTATGTAGTTCCCACAAGACACAGGTGTGTACAGCTCACAGTATACTTTAGATTCTGACAGGAAACGAGCAGGGACCTCCAACACACACACACACACACACACAAACACACACACACTACCCAATGTCCTAGAGGTGAGGATCTCTAGACATTGCTGAGGTACTTTATATTACAGTCCAGTAATAAAAGGATTGCTGTGGAGGTTGGTGGGCAATTGATTGGTGCAGTTCTTGCTTGACGGCTCACCAGACCGGTCAGGGCTAGGATTTTGTTTGTGAGTTTGACGGACACTACCCTCGACCACGTGGCTGGCCTTTCTGCCTCTCGTTAAGTCTGCAAGCTACCTATGAACTATTTCAGCTGCACACAGACTGGATGTGATACGGCACAGCCGGTACACTCTTTACGCAATATATATCTTTCTTTTTTTTTTTTTTTTTTTTTTTTTTTTTTTTATCCATCACATATGCATATTATGTGCATACATTACAAGGATATCACGTGAGCCTGATTGCTCGTGATGCTTAATGTTAATCATCCTGGAGGAGTGGCCATTGTTTTGAAGAAAAGTGCACCCAGGATGCTTCACTGTCCATCCGCTGCATGAAGAGCGTTCAGGTGTCGCTAAAGAAAAGGAGCATCCTTCCAAACGTGCCTCCTCTACTGAGACTTAATGAAGTGCAGTGTCTACACGTCGGCTTGAAAGGCCCTCAGACCCCGTGTGCGAAAGGCTTGTTTGTAATTGAAGGTGGCAGCATGGAACAGGCGTGGAAATCAACCTTTTCTAACCAAGAGCAGAGGACGAGCCCCACCTATCCATTTCAAAGACCCTGAAGACATGAAAGGAGGCTTTGAGTTGAAAAGGTGAACTGGATTAGCGAGAATCAAAGGCAGGCCACTCAGACGGTTTCTTGGCATAAGATTAGTATTGTACTTATGGTAATTAATTGCGGCATTTTGCAACCTGTTTACTTGGAAATCATTGTTTGTGGCTATTTGAATAGGGATGGCGAACTCTCGTGAGTCCAAACTAAATGTCGAATACAGTAAACAACTGTCAGACAGCTAATGCTTTGGCAAGCATCCCCAGCTCACGACAGTTATCTACTTTATACAAAATAAAAACGGAAACACCAGAAACTTTTCTCATTCTCCGAACTACCTGTTACAAGGACAGATCTAAGCTTGTCTCCTTCAGTTCCCTCAGTGTAGGTCAATACAGCTCTTTGCCTCATGGGTTATTTAAGCACATCAGAGGCTGGGATGTGCAAGTAAAACATCCTCAGGGGGTTCTAGAGGAAGCGTATTGACTAGACTTGGATTCAAAAGAACCTCAGAGAAGTGTATGCGGAGCCTGGTCCATGGCCGGCTGGACTTTGTCCTGAAACTCCTTAAGCCCAGCTGGGTTCTGTCACTCTTCAGTACGTGACCTATGTAGGATGACCAATGAGCTGGACTTAAAAGACTTCCAGATCATTTCCTATTAGTGATGGCTGACCAATCAGTAATAGGCCTTAATTGGCTAGCATGTATTATGTGCAACAAGCCTATGTGAGGTACAGTTCACCACTGTTACCAGAACAATAACGTTTTATATTGTTCATATTTGTTGAGTTTATATATATATATTTTTTTTTTCCTTCACTCCCAGTGGTTTTAGAAGTCAATTGTGTGTGGGATAGTGGGAGACAGGGATACACGGAGAGAGAGGGGGGGCAGTTCTATGGGCTTATGTGAAGCCCTTTGTGACATTGCTTGTACAAAGGGCTACACAAATACATTTGATTTGATTTGAGGGAGTGAGAAAAAGGGAAAGAGAGAGAGAGAAGTTTGAGGTGGAAGGTAAGGAGCTGAGAAAATGTAGGATAATCACAATGTTGTGACACTGGTCACAACGTCTGAGGTGCAACTCGTAATTTACAGTTTTTTTTCCAATTACTTAAGCACAATTTTGAAAACAGGGCTCACTTTTTCAAAAACCAACACACGATTCATACAACCAGACACACAAGTAGCAAAAGAACAATCTTTTGCCAAATGAAACACTTCATTCAAAACTATACAATCATTTATAAAAACTAAATTCTGTCACCGTATGCCAAACACATGGTTCATAAAATGTGATTGTTTGAACCAATTACACACTGTTGAGCATAATTTTAAACCCTTTTACACTTTATTATTATTTTTGTAATGATATAACCTGCTTGATTTTGTCTGAGATATTTTTTACCGTCGAGTACGTAGAAGTACATGAATATGTTGACCAAACACAACACCCAAGACAGCTGCACACTGAAGACAATATTTACTGTATTTCTCCACATTGTCTGTGTAAAGGTTGCATTTTGTGCAGAAAATCTGAACATATGTCAAATCGAATACTGTATAGTAGGCTACATATTGTAAACACAGAAAATACATTTGTGGTGACAAATTAAAGTATTCAACAAATGAAATACAGTAGTACATTGTTTCTATCATGGACTGCAGTGAATGGGTACAAAAAAGGTTGGGTTGAACTCTCTGTCCAGCCTCTCTCAATGTTGCCCCATGGTTCACAACATGGTCAACCAATGTCGTTCGAATTTCATATAGATACTGTAAATTTGGCCCTATTCTTCCACGGCCTCCAGGTCTACCTCCCCCTCCTCCTAACACTCTTCCTCCACGGGCTCCCCCTCTCATCCTCCCTCTTCCTCTTCCTGCATCATTGCCTTCCATTTTTGATGAGGACAGGTACACTGACCTGTTGCCTTTTTGTAGTGCTTACACCTGATTGGTATGTTACAATCATGCACTTTAGTGCTTGTACACCTGACAACCGTGTTTGATCCATTCGTTCGCGTGTGGCATTTTACAAGGCAGTGTCTTGAAAAGGCACTGTGTAGTATTCTGCAAATAGTGTGAGGCTGAGAATGTGCTTAAAGTTGTCCAAATCTAGGCTGCTGTTTTGCTCCTTGTGTCAGGTTTCACTAACTGTGTGTTATTTGAAAATATTGTGTCTTAGCAATCAGAAAAAATAGAGTTCTTCAGTTGGCACAACCACACCACGCGACAGGAACGGTTGCTACGAGAGAAATCAAATTATCATACTTAATGATGCCTAATGAAGCTTGTCCCCGAATAACCGTAAGTCACTCTTCCTGAGCAAATTAAGGAGACGTCAATGTCCAAATAGACTCCAATCTTCATTTGTTAATTTTCACATTCAGCTATTAAAGCAGTGATTAGTCCGAATAATCTCCCCCCGAGTGCGCATAACCTTGAACTGTTTCTCCTTCTCCTTGAGTGGGCGACTCATTATCTGCCATTGTGAACCAGCGCCGGCACGAGTCCTTCTAAAACCATTCAGAACTGAGAGGGCTTTTATTTGTAGCTTGATAACCGCTTAAATAATCAACGGTTGGAAAAACTCTACGTAGAGGAAAAGTTGATCTTGAAAACACAATCAGCTGGAGTGGGCGCATTTTTTAAAATTATTTTTTACAGACATTTTTTGACGGGGAACGAAAACTTGCGCTGTCACATCAGTGAAGCGTGATGACTGGTTGGGCAGGGTAGGTGTTTACGGGATCGTTCCAACTGAAATGTGTTCCTCAAGCAGGATTAGGCTCTCCGTTTTCCTCCTCTAATGAGGCCAAACCGACCGAGCGTTTCCTCTCTGTCGAAATCCCTATTGGCTGCTCGAACCATTTTTTCCTATTTAAAATCCTCCTGCCTATTAACATTCAGTACACGAGTGGTTAGCGGTTAGCAAGCTTAGATTTGGCTTTAGAGAGACTTGAAAGAGAGACGGAAAGGAAATATAGAGAGGGAGAGAAAATGAGTTTTTTTCTGGGAGGGTGGGCACAGAAAGCAAGTGAGAAATAAGAGAGATTGAGATATATTGCTTAGTAGTCAGGTAGAACGTTAGTAGGGTTAAAGTTCACACGCTGACTGGGTCATGGCTTTGTCCATAATTAAGTCGTTACTGTGACAGAGGAAAACCGATGCCTTCGTCTACATGACGGTTTACCAACACGCTGTCATTGACTTTCTCAAAGGTTGCAATGTTGAACTTCAAAAAAAGGTAGCATCACGCCAAAGATTCGGGGATCAGTGACTTAAGAGTCACTACTGCAGCCTTCAGTGTGAATTTGACCTGTTGTGTTTCCGTTGGCAGTTGGAAGCTTCAGAGAGGAGAGAGCCAGTCTCACGACACTGCTGGTGCAGCCAATCTCCGCCTCCCTGGCTAGGAAGATGCTCTCCTCCCCAACCGCAGGAACGGACAGGGCGTGCATCCCCATAGCCACGCCCGGTGCCTCAGGTAGGCCCAAGTCTCACCTCGAAAGCTCAATGTATCAAATTGAAACCTCGCGTTAACCCTGCTGAGCTCAAAGCTGTGAGTTGAGGGAAGACGCTTTTGTCCCTCTTTCAGAAAGGGGCCGCGAACAAAGGACTCGATTCCCCATCCTCCTGATACTATGATGAGCAAATCCCATTTTTTGATTCTGTTCTGTTAATTGCACGATGTAGTATTCTGTGGTTGTCCTCACTGTCTCAGACAGACATGCTCAAAGGGGCTTTTAACCGCATCTGCTGGGGAGTAATCTTGAGGGAGGGACATTCTGTCTGAGTTAAGTTGTCTGCAGGTTCAACCGCTTATGTCACAGCCTCCATTTTCTGCCGTTAGAGACCAAGATGAGTTATGGAATTAGCGGCAAAAATGGACCTCTGCCTTTCCCAATGGAGGTGGATGGGAAGTGAAAAATGGGTGGCCGAGGGGGGGGGAATGGTGAGAGGGGGGGGGTGATATATAGTACGAAGGTTGGCAGGGGTCGTGAATTACAACCCTTAACCCCCGTAGTGATGTCCCACCCCCCACCACCACCACCGACATGGAGACAGATATACAGTATGTCCGTTAAAGGCTGCTTCGCGTCATTATGGTTACGGGTGTCATTCGGAGAGAGGGTGCTAGCTCGCGCCACGGTAAGCTAATGGAATCCCCCGGTGGGGGGGAGCTGTTAAAGCTATACCTCAGAGGTCATCTATAACAAGGGGCCTTTGGTTCGTGCAGTGACACAACATTGGATCATAAACATCAGCGGTGGCAGGGTAAGAGTGTATAATTGGATGTAAATGTGATTTGTCTGTGTGGGAAGAAGGGTCATCTGTTTGGGCAGATATTATGTTTATAACCTTTCAGATGAAATATTGTAAATAGCTCCATTTCCGTTAATATCATGACCTCTTTATGGCTGGGAACATCCAGCTATAGGCCTACCTTTGGTTTTTTATCACCTATGATGCTTTTTATTGGCTCTTGTCAAATGTCAACAAGAGCGTTTGATTCGATGGCACTTTGTCATTGTGGACATTTATAGCCAATTAGAGTTGTAACTGTTTACCTGGTATTTCTCCGCAGTACTGCCAGTAAACTTCCCGCGCAGGCTTCATCCTCATCTCACATGGGGTGGGAGGCCGTTGTTTTATGTCTGCAAAGAAGCCCCCCCCCCCACACACACACACACACACACACTGATTGAAGATATCTAATTTTTGTAAGGAGAAGAAGATGGTGGAGAGTTAGTCCTTAGACAGTGACATTATTAGATCCCCTTCCTCAAGAAACACACCAGTACATTATCCTTTCTGAATGGGATGGGTCTCTGTGTGTGTGTGTGTGTGTGTGTGTGTGTGTGTGTGTATGCAGGAGAGGTTAGCATTAGCCTGTAAGTACTGAGTAAAAATCCCCTTCTTATCGGTGCATCGTCACCTTGGAGACGGGGGGCCAGCGATGCAGTGCAGGTCACAGCTGCTGCTTGCATCATCGTCATCATCATCATCATAGAAGAAAATTGACAAATTACATTCAATTTTTCCAGAACAGAAAATGAATCGCTCTCCTGTCCATCCATCCCTCCCTCTCTCTCCCTGATTCTCTCTCTTTTCCTGCCTCTTTCTGTCTGCCTCCACCTCTGTCTGTCTGACTCAATTTCTCTCCCTACCTCTTCTTTGTCTTTTCCAACCTTTCTGTCTGCGACCCCATCCTCCCTCCCTCCCTCTCCCAGTATATTCCAGTCTGTCTTTCTCCATCACCCTGTGTTCAGCCCCTCCCTGCAGTCTGAAACACCAGTCTCAGGGGATCAATGATGCCCCAAATACTGTCCGCCGCTACACGCTAGCTATCGATCCCCCTCCTGGAAAGAGGGATGAGGAGGAGGAGTGGAGAGAGGGATGAGGGTGGGGAAGGGACAAGGACAGGGGAGCACCTGTTTAGCTGGGGCGTGCTAGGCCAGCCGCCAGCCCTGCGGCGCCTCTCTCCCCTGATCAAGCGCGGGGAGAGAGGCGACTCTGGGCTATCTGAGCGGGATCGATTGGCTGAAGCGCTGACCACTCCAGAGAGTTCAGAATCATTTGTTACCAGCGGCCTGCCCTCCCCTCTTTTCGTCCCTTAACTCCCATTCAATTAAAGCTCAGCGTATTGGCTGGGCCATTTGTTAATTGCATGGGGCCTCTTTCTCTCCTGAACCCCCCCCCCCACACACACACACACACACACACACTCACACATGTTAACCGCAGCTCCTTGCGAAGATCGCGGGGGCTTAGGGCTTCTAGCCTACCTGTCTGCTCCTCCCCTCCCTTCCCCTCCTTTTCCTCTCCTCTCTCAAATCCATTGTTCACGCCGTTCAGCACACCACCGAGTGCATCTGCATCTGAAAGGGCTCCATTCATTATCAGGTGTGTTTTTGTCCAATGCCGAGGTGCCCAGCTGGGCCATTTCATCTCGCTCTCTTATTCACCGTGAAGATTCGAATGCGGAGGCGAGGACCGGCGGCCAATTGTGATATTAGCGGCTCCCGGCGCCCGTCATCTCCGCCCCGGCCCCTCTCTCTCCGCCCCTCTCTCCGGCTCCAAACAAGCGCCCACAAGTGTAACAAATGTTCGGGGGGCAATTACAGCCAGGGCTGCAGAGAGCCACGTGAAATGGCTTTATTGAGAATCTCGCCAGCTCCTAATTACAGAGTTATTGATTGCCCGCGTGCAGGTTTCTCTACTCTTCTTATTGCTTTCTGCTTTGATTGCCGCCCCCCCTCCCCGCACTGCGAAGCCGCGGCGGGGAAAAGAGAGAAGAAAACCCAAATCACATTGTTTCGTTGACCTGAAGGTTATTTCATGCATTAGCCCACAGCTCTTTCTATCTATTAATGGCTCTCCTTTTAAAATCAGAATAGGGAAACGCCAGCCGTAGACCATGATAGGCACACACACACACACACACACTACGCAGTGGTATGCACTGTGCATCCTAGAGCTACTACTGTATGTATACAGTATATAACCACCTGTACAAAATATATTGCATGCCCCGTATTTTCTACATCAGTATATGAAGTTTAATGTCATGATATTGTAACATGTGGATCTAAATCTGAACTATTTTGAGATCCCATCGCCATCCCTAACACGTGAAACTCGAAACACATTTTTCACCAGGGGCGTTATCGAAGGAAATGTCTTCCTTCTGTGGTACAGAGCAGATTTAATACAGTTCTGTAAAAACCACATGTTCATCTTGGGCTCTTTAGCCACAGTCGTTTGTGCTGTTGTCAAAAGTGATAAATGCTTTATGTGAGCCGGAGAGAAGACCACTGAATCTTGATACGGAATTAAACTACTCAGCCCCCAGTAGGTAGAAAACTGCTCTGTCAACGAACCGTGTGTGTGTGTTTCCGTGCGTGTGTGTTTGTGTGTTTCCATGCGTGTGCGTGCTGTGTGTTTGTGTATTTGCGAGCATGTGCATGTTGTGTGTTTGTGTACTTCCATGTTTGTGTTGCGCGTGTGTGTTTGTGTTGCGTGTGTGTGTTGCGTCTGTGTGTGTTTGCACCAGAGGCCCCTGGCAGACAGTAGCAGAACCGCAGACCTGCATCTGGGCCGACAGCTCATCTTTATTTCCCTGTGATGTCATCGTCCTCGTCCCCCCTCGTCCCCCCTGGTCCCCGGTCGCGGTCCCAGGACCTCGTCCCAGACACACACCTAACGGAACAGTCGGAGCCCGCGTCAGTGGAACAGCCCCGAGGCCGACCCATCTGTCCACCACAACCTGGGAGCTCTCTTAAAACGGAATTTTCGATTTCACCAATGCCCCGCACATGTGGAGACTCCTCTGGAAGAATGGGGGGGGGGGGGGGGGGTCTTCCGTTTGAGGTGGAGTGTGGGGAGGGGAGGGTTGGTGGCTGTCACAGACACAGTACGCTGGAAGTGGAAGGAAGAGTCAGAAGAGAAGAAGGTAGAGGAGAGAAGGAAGGTGGAAGGATGGAAGATAAGAGGTGAAGAGAGGGAGGGGGATGACAGATGAGAGAGAGAGAGGTGAAGGAGGGAGGGGGAGATGAGAGAGAGAGAGGTGAAGGAGGGAAGAAGAAATGGGGAGGCACAGTAGAGAGGGGATGGAGGGGAAGGGAGGAGGGCGGAGAGATCCTCCAGGACCCAGGCTTTCATCCTCTGCAGTGGCGGCTGTGATTCATATTCACTCCCACACTCTGACCCTTTGTTCCTTAATTGGCCTGGAGCTCACACTGCAGAGACAAGGAAACATACTGGAGTCTTCTCTCTCTCTCCCTCCCTCTGTCTCTCTCTCTTTCACTGTCTCTCTCTGTCTCTTTCTGTCTCTCTCTCTCTTTGTCTCTCTCTCTTTCTGTCTCACTCTATCTCGCTGTCTCTCTTTCTTTCACCTTCTGTCTTTGTCTTTTTGTTTGAGTAAAACGCAACCTCTCGTTCTCTCTCTCCTTTCCTCCCTGTCGGGGGCGGCCTCACAGCAGAACATCCAGCCTTGCACCCACCTTTCCACTCTGGTAAAGACAAACTCAGCATTGTGACGAGCAGGCAAACATTCAAGAACCTGGTGACAGCCCATGAAAACAAATGACAATCCTCCTTGTTTATGCCACAAAATAAATGACCCAGCGCCCTAATGTCCTCCGGGGTTTTGCTCAGCATTTTCGACCACATTAAAATCAAAGGTTCAAATCCCCCCTCCGGCCCCATGTGCCGGGCGGTATCTTTGCTGTGGCAGGTCTTAACAAGTTGGCTGCGGTTCCGGGGAGGCATGGAGGGGCGACTACAGACATGTCGCTGTGGCAACCCCTCCCTCCGCCCCTCTCTGTGGCTCCACAAGGACCCCTGCCGCTTTAGAAATAAATAACCCTGTCAAACTTAGCCACATCCATTTCACATAATCCATTTATACCTGCTCTCGGTTTAGAGAGAGAATGAGCATAAGAGACGGTCTCTCTCTCTGTGTGTGTGTGTGTGATCATTTGTGAGCAAGTGTGCGCCCGTGAGATTGAGTGTCATTTCCCAAGCTCTCAGTGAGAGTGGTTGAGGTGGCGACAGGGGGATTAATGAAGATGAAACAAGCTCATTGAGAAGGAGGTATATGGGAATATATGGCACGCTGGTTATTAGGCTGCCATTCAAACGAATGTTAGCACACGGCAGAAGCGCACAGGGATGACTTGTGCTTGGATGATCATCCTTAACGGTCAGGTTGTTCCAACCCAGATAAACACCTTTTCATTGGATAAGCTTATCAAATCGATGAATGTTCAAAACGTGTTTTTCAAATCAACACCGTTCCTGCGAGGCTGCCAATGTGCTTAGTGGTGCCGTTGACGTCATGTTTTGCTCCCTAGTTGTTTAATTCCACGTTTTGTTTTGCTGTGCGTCTGTCTCTTTGTTTTACAGAGAGGAAGAAGGTTGTGTTGACCGTTGGGTCCCATTCTCAGTACAAGCCAGTGTTCAACGTCGTCGGGTACTTGAGAGGGAAAACCAACCCAGGTAAATGAAACAGCCAGAACCTTCATCAGAAACCCACATCGATTGTTGTGTCATGAAGTCGCTTGTCGATAACTGCAGAAGCCCCAACCCCTACTAATGAGAGGGCAGCGTTGTTCAGAGAGAGAGGCGGGCACTCCACTCCACGCTCCACGTTGCAGTAGGGGCCCCCTTACTTCCTGTGGAGAGACCAGTTCAGGAAGTGAGTTCCAAACTGTTAGTTTGACTAGCTGCCCTCTCTGGCCCAGCATAGAACCAGAAACCAGCTTCAGTTGGATGCCAATAAGCGCCTTTCTAGAACAATCTGGGCGGGCGGGGGGGAGAGGGGAGGGGGAGAGGAGGAGGAGGCGGGGGAGAGAGGAGGGGGAGGGGAGGAGGAGGCGGAGGAGAGAGAGAGAGAGGGTGTGTACGCAGGAAGGAGGGGCAGGAATCAGAGAGCGAGAAGGAGGAGTTGGAGAATGATGAGGAGGAGGGCGAGGAGGCTGCTCTTTATCTTGTCCTTGGCTGGTTATCTCAAGACAGCAGGACACTACCTGTCCTGTCCTGTCCTGTCTGAAATTAGCATAGCAGATTTACCGCCTGATATTAGTGCAACATAATGTGCCACTAAAGCCTATATTATGAGCCACAAATCTCTCCGGGGCTGTGTTTTAACTGCTTGGTGTCGGATCACATGTCCTTTTCCCTCCATTATGGAATGCTCGGGGACAGCAACTTTCTAATGGGCTGGCCTTGTTGCCATGCAGCGGGCTAGCTGCAAGCGATGGTCTCGTTAGCTCCAGCACATCCAGAACATTCCTCCCAGTCAGGTGGTGGTGGTGGTGGGGGGGGGGTTCTATTTACAGCCCCTGTGTCTGTTTCCCGCCTCGATCAGCCCGGCTCCCAGTGAAGAACAGCATGGCAGTCCTCCTCCAGTCCTGAGACAACCTGCTCTGTTCACTCACAGACTTTTTTTAGTCTTTGTGAGGGAGTGAGTCAGACGAGAAGCTTCAAAGCCTCTGCTGTGTGTGTGTGTGTATGTGTGTGTGTGTATGTGTGAGTGTTTGTTTATTCCCTGTCTCTGTTTGTTTATTTCTCTCTCTCTCTCTTCATGCCTCCGTCCGTGTGCAGATCGATACGTGTTAGTGGGCTGTCGCCATGACAGCTGGCACCGCGGGTCGGCGGCCGACTGGCGAGGGGGCGCGGCCATCATGACTCAGCTCATCGCCGCGGCAACGGAGCAGGCACGCCGCGGCTGGACGCCGGACCGAACCACCGTGTTCAGCTCCTGGGGGGGGTCGGCGCTCGGCAACATTGGCTCCTTCGAGTGGGGAGAGGTAGGCAAACACACACCCGATTTAGAGCCTCGCTCCGGGGCACAACGCTAGGCACTTGACAACCGCCGGTGGGATTCCAAACCAGCCACCGTCTCCATAACGAGTACTCCTCTCCAGCCTCCGGGCGTTTTTGAAAACACCTCCGGGAATCCAAAGCAGATCGGTGAAGACTGTGTGTATCCACTGCGGTGGTGACTCCTGTGGTCCCTGCGGTGTGACAGACATAGCCAGGTTCAGCTGGAGGTCAGCTGTGTTTGCCTGCCCTGCTGACCCCCTGCCACAGCCCCCCTCCGTGGGCAAGCTCTGCTCCATGTCAGACCCCGAGGCTGGACGACACGGGAGGCCAACATGTGCACAGCCATTGTTGACCACTGTACAGTACAGCCATCTAAATGGACGATCAATGCAGAAATATGCAACGTTTCTATTTGGAAATTAGGACCGACTTGACATATTTGAGAAAGATGATGGTTTTAAGGTCACGCTTAGCCTGATTTGAAAATACCCTGATATGAAAAGTATTTGTGCGTGTGTGGGTGTGCATGTTTGAACGCCCTCATCTTTCTGTGTGTGTGTGTGTTCCAGGAGAACCGGGTGGTGTTGCAAAGCAACGCTGTGGCCTACGTCAGCCTCCACAGCCCCGTGAGAGGCACCGAGACGCTCCTCTCCACCTCCTCTCCCTCCCTCCTCCAGCTCACCTCCGACATCCAGAAGGTAGATGCTGCAGCCCGCCCACGCTACTTCTGGGGACACCTGCTCTACCTGGAGCTCACCCTTCCTGGATGTCCACTAGGGGCTAGGGAGAGAGGGGGCTAGGGAGGGGAGGGGGGGAGGGAGGTAGGGGAGGTGGTGGGAGGGAGGGAGGGAGGGAGGGAGGGAGGGAGGGAGGGAGGGAGGGAGGGAGGGAGGGAGGGAGGGAGGGAGGGAGGGAGGGAGGGAGGGAGGGAGGGAGGGAGGGAGGGAGGGAGGGAGGGAGGGAGGGAGGGAGGGAGGGAGGGAGGGAGGGAGGGAGGGAGGGAGGGAGGGAGGGAGGGAGGGAGGGAGGGAGGGAGGGAGGGAGGGAGGGAGGGAGGGAGGGAGGGAGGGAGGGAGGGAGGGAGGGAGGGAGGGAGGGAGGGAGGGAGGGAGGGGAGGCTCAGTTACACCAACATCACTACCTTCATATATTCTCCAATAGCCTGGCAAGGTCCACCTTTTCTCTTCTTCCTCCTCCTCGGCCATTCCCATTACCCTGCTAATGAAGCTAAATGCCAGTCCACCTGTGACATTCTGGAGTAATAAAGAAGGCCAAGCTTAATCAGACAACACTGTGTGTGTCCCAGAGGCCCAGCAAGACGCTGGAACAGGATATGGAATATATTCTCACTCCCTGAGGGTTTAATAGCTAATTATTGGAAAACCATCACACATTACTTCTCTATAGTCATGCCATCTGTTGAGGAAGAAGTTACTCAAAGTTACTAAAAAAGTCGTTATTGTTTTTTGGAATGTGCTTCAGCTCATTCCAGTCCCTACTTTCCTGCTGCTCTCCTTTCCTCTCCTTTCCTTTCCTCTCATTTCCTTTCCTTTCCTATCCTATGTTGTCCTCTCACTTCCCTCACCTTCCGTTCTTCCCCTCCCCTCTTGTCTTCTCTCCTCTCGTCTCCATCCCTAATTGTCCATTCAGCAGAGGCAGGATGTCTGGATGGCTACAATCGCTCTATTCATCTTCTCAAGTAGCACTTTCAGGTTCCCCAGGTAGGCTCACCAGCATCAATATTTTGAGACACCTCTAAACACACAATAAATCATGTTTTTGCAACAGAGGTAATACGTTCTACTTATCTTGCTTTGCCAGCTGCCTTCAAAGGCGAGATGCCACGGCAACTGTTGTCTTTCCAAAGGGTGCTCGGGAACCAATTAGAATAGAAACCAATCCTTCTTTAGGGATTAGAGAGGCCAGCATACAAAATGAACAGGGAGACTTTCGTCATTTAATTGGCTATTGTTTTAGCAATGGATGGTTTGTGCACGGTGTTGTTGGGGTGAGTTGCATGCCTATTTGAAACTCGTTGGCTGGATTCATGTGACATGTTGGGAATGATGTCAGTTTTATCTTAGAAGGTGTCTTTTGTGAGGGATTTTCACCCCTAGCATGTAGCATCTGTCACCCACAGGAAGCCACCAAGGTGTTGTCCAGCTGTATTGACTTAAAGTACTCGTGTCTCAGAAATAGGCTGAAGCTAAACTGATTTGGCAGAGTGTGTGTGTGTGTGTGTGTTTAGTCTTGTGATGTGGGTTCCAGGCCCAGGTCTGGACCCAGTCCTTCTCCTGCCCGTCTCTCGGTCTGTGTTCCTGTATAACATCTGGAAGGTTAGAGCTCGATCCTCTACAGGCATTCTGCAGACAACCTGTTCATATGACACTAGATCCTATCCTAGATAGCAGGGGACTAACCATTTTAAACCCACCATAATCCACTTGAACGGAAACCCATCTATCTCGGCAAGCCTGAGATTGTGTCTGAATTGATTAACTGTAGTCATCCTTTGTAGAAAGCTGGGGCGGCCTCGCGGCCAAACAGGGTCAGGGATGATTTGATCACAAAGACCTCCGCCAGCAGCGGATCGTATCACCAATGTAATAAAAAGCTTCCCACTGTGACCACAGAACTACATTTCAATAACAATGACAAAAACAAATCCATCATCTTCTATTGAGAAATATCTTCTCAAAAATACATATGTCGGCTTTTTTTGATCTTGTTGGGTGTTGATTGCTTTTCTATTATGTATATTTCGTAAAGTTACAAAGGAAAATGTATTCCACATACAATTCTGGATTTCAAATGAAAGCATTCCAATCTATTCCACTAAACCCTTCTCTCAGGCATAAACAACCAGTAACCACGTTGACAGTTGAAACAGTATTCTGATGCAAAGTCCATTTAGCGCCAAGCGGTCTAACTGGTGGACCTACTCGGAGATGTCGCTTTTGATTAGCGCGAACGTGCAGTGGCACACGCACATTCCAAACACAACTGTCAACGCAGAGCAAACTCCACCAGGGAGATTTAGATTGGAAATACTTCCTCCGTTTTAGGAAAGGGAATCCAATCAACCGTCCTGCTGGTTTAATCAGGACAAAGTTCAACAGTTTTTTTTTTTTTTTTTGCGTTTCCCTACATGTAACACACATTCTGAAAAAAAATGATGGTGGTACCTAGAACCATTTGAGATTCTCCAAACATAATTTCGAGGGAACATTCCAATTCCAGGTGTACAAACCGTTTCAGTAAAAAAAAAAAGTATGTAGGTGTGATTATCGTGGTATTACGATTGGTAGAATGGTCGTATTTTTGAAACCATGGTGCGCTCTTTGAGTGCTTCTTCTCCGCTGGAGGAGCAGAGCTCAACCACAGATGGGTTCCAGAGAACACACACCTCCAGAGATTTACGGGTTTTATCCTCCGTGAAACAGACGGGAAACATCCAAGTGAATTATCTCTGGGAAACCTCTCTGAGTACGTTTATAGCTTGGGTGTCCAACAGTGATTTGGTTTAGAATCATCATTATGAATTTGAATTACGAGTCGTATAGAATCCCCCATTGTTCTGCTCTGCCCATCAATCAAGCACCCACTTCGCAGGAGATACCTCTACCATCATGATGTGTTTATGTTTCAATCAATTTGCACCCTGTATCATAATTTGCACCATTTGTCTTTGACAATGGGCGTTACCTCAGTGGTAGAGTTGATTGTGGATCAAGGCTTAATACCCCCCCAGGTTCAATGCCCCCCTTGTACGGTGCTTTGAATGAAAGCGTCTGCTAAATGAAGGCGCTACGGTAAGCGCTGTGCAGTTGCTGATCCCTTGAGGACAAACAAGCACAAGTTGGCGTCAATGTTATTGTTCCAATGCACCACCACCAACACTACACTTAGAGATGTCTAATGTGACCTGACATCGTTTTTCTAGTTTTGATCTCTTCTTCTGTGTGAATTATCAAAAACTTTGGAACATTATCATAGCTCAATGTAAAGCTCTGGAGCCTTACGACAGCTTGATCAGCATAAAAAAACAAACAATTTCTACCGACAACACTCTTAGCATTCTAAGTGAATTCAAACCCAGAATCCTCCCTGTACAAGTATAGTGTCGTCACGGGAGGGACACTTATCTCAGAGGAGTTACAGTGTCTAGTATGACACAGCACAATTACACCCCCACCCACACTCTATCTTTCTATCTCCCCAGGAGCGCGGCTGGGCAAATTCTGTCAGACTACCTGTCAGCGATATGACTATTAGGAGCTATTAGACAAGAAAGGCACATTGGAGATCGGAAGTATGCTTGGCGTTCGCTTAAACGATTCCAATTTCCCTCCATTTTCCGTGTCAGTCATGCGTGTGTATGTGGCGGTTGGCCGGTCGAGCCCAGTGGGCCATTAAAGAGGAGAGAGAGGGGTGTACAATGAGCCCCAAACTACATCCTTTAGCAGAATCGAGATGCGCTCTGCAGTTTGCTCACTTTCTGTGTCACACGTCTATAGATGTAGATCACACACACACACACACCCCCAGAGCACATACACACACACATACACCACGCACGCTCACACAGACACACGCACACACACACACTACGTTAGCGCACACACACACAAGAAAGCAGCAGGAAATCCCGGTTGTGACAGTTGCATGGTGGTTGGTAGTGAGGCTTTAGCAGGGTGACTTAGAGCCGAGAGCAGATACCTATCAGGCCCTATGCTGGAACGATTACCTTCATTGTATTAACAGTCAAAACAGTCCAGAACCAGGCACTAGAGTAGAGTAGAATAGTTCTACCTGTTCCATGTGTTTCTCCCCCCCTGGTTAGGAAGGCCACAGCCCTTTGGATTACAGTCCTCTCTCACACACACACACACACACACACATACTAAGGCCGCACCTTGGCATGTTTTATAACCCATGTAGGCTATCAATAAGACCCCGATCAATAAACCTTCGCTAGTAAACCAGCCCAGCTGACAAATTTCAGCAGGGTCTCTCTCTCTTTCTTGCTCTCTCTCTCTCTCTCTCTCTCTCTCTCTCTCTCTCTCTCTCTCTCTCTCTCTCTCTCTCTCTCTCTCTCTCTCTCTCTCTCTCTCTCTCTCTGTCTCTCTCTCTCTGTCTCTCTCTCTCTGTCTCTCTCTCTCTCTTGCTTTCTCTCTCTCTCCACTCTGTCTTTTTCTCTCTCTGTCTTGGTTTCCTGTTCCGTCATCCCCCTCTCTCTCTCATTCCCCATCTTACTCCTTAATCTTTCATGGCTCCAGAACAGGTCAAGACTCGGCAGATCTTTTGGAGTCCACCCTTACCAGGACCCGCGTCCGTCACACTTGTATGAAACAGGCTGAACAATACCGCTCAGCCTGTTCCATACCCAGCTCTGGTCAACAGCCTTCTCCAACTACATCGTGTTATTAAAATATCCTCTTGAACTGCAGAAATAATTGACCTACTCGATAGAATTCCAATATCTCCTGAGCCGGTGTGTGTGTCCCCCCTCTGCTTGAGGCTGACCTCGCAACCCTGTAACAGATACCAGGAGGAGAACCCACTTTCTATTCTATTCTAATAAGCCACCAGACAGGGAGAGTTGGGGACCAGAGAGTGGAGGAGGAGGCAAGGAAAGGAGGAGAGGAGGGAGGAGGAGAGGGAGGTCTTAAAAGAGGGGAGGAGGAGGAGAACAGAGAGGGGGGATAGGGAGAGGCAGGGAGGAGAGAGGCAGGGAGGAGAGAGGCAGCGAGGAGAGAGGCAGCGAGGAGAGAGGCAGGGAGGAGAGAGGCAGGGAGGAGAGAGGCAGGGAGGAGAGAGGCAGGGAGGAGAGAGGGAGAGAGGAGAGAGGCAGGGAGGAGAGAGGCAGGGAGGAGAGAGGCAGGGAGGAGAGAGGCAGGGAGGAGAGAGGCAGCGAGGAGAGAGGCAGGGAGGAGAGAGGCAGGGAGGAGAGAGGCAGGGAGGAGAGAGGCAGGGAGGAGAGAGGCAGGGAGGAGAGAGGCAGCGAGGAGAGAGGCAGGGAGTAGAGAGGCAGGGAGGAGAGAGGCAGGGAGGAGAGAGGCAGGGAGGAGAGAGGCAGGGAGGAGAGAGGCAGCGAGGAGAGAGGGAGAGAGGGAGAATGGCTCCACCAGGCAGTCTGGTAGGCTCTGGGACGCCACTCCATGGTCTGTCTAGGGTGCTTCACTCATACATAATCCTGATGCTGCTTCATTCGTTCTGTTCTGAAATAACCTCTCTCCGCATCTTCACCATCCCTGTCTCTCTCTCTGTCTCTCTCTCTGTCTCTCTCTCTGTCTCTCTCTGTCTCTCTCTGTCTTGCGCTTCGACAGATTGCTCTTTTCTCGGAGTGTGACGCGTGTCTTTCAGCTCCGCGGCGTCAAATAGAAAGATCTCCTCGCCGGGAATTGGATGAGAGAATGTGCACACAATACAGCAGCCTCTCTGTCACAGCTATCTCCTGATTGCATCGGCCTCTTATTACATTACAGAGTGTCTCTTTGTCAAGCTCGGCCTCGTTTGCATCATTTCATAAATAAAGTCTCCGAGGACCCCCATTTGAAAACCTCCCACTAGCAATTTCCGAGATCCCCAAACACAGTGTGTGTGTGTGTGTGTGTGTGTGTGTGTGTGTGTGGTGTGTGTGTACTGCAGGGAGTAGATGCTAGCTAGCGACAGGAGGGGCGGGATAGCCCACAGGTTCTCTGCCCTGGCTCCTCTCCAGGTTCCTGACGCCTCACAGCCGCAGGATCATTTAAGCACAAATATATAAACAATGATCTCGCTCTCTCCTTATCATAGCAGACAAAGAAATTAAATATTGATCCTCGAGCACAAGCTAGAGAGGCAGCACGGGGGCAGAATTACTTCCCCTCTCTCTCTCTCTCTCTCTCTCTCTCTCTCTCTCTCTCTCTCTCTCTCTCTCTCTCTCTTGTTTACTCCATCTTTCTGTCGGCCTCCCACATCTTTCTCCATCTCTCTCTTTCTGTGCGTCTTTCTCCTCATCTCTCTCTCTTTCTCCCCGCCTTCCTCTGTCTCTCGCTCGTGGTCCATCTCTCCATCTGTCTCCCTTCTCCCTCCTAAGATGTGAGCTTGATCGTTATCTGAGATCTAATGGCCGCTGGGAGCGGAGAGCAGACGAGCTCTGTCTGCAGGACCCCCCTCGCCCCCCCCCCCCCCCCGCCCACGGCCTGTCACGCATCCCACAGCAGCGTGACGGTCGACGGCTTAAGATAACCAAGCTTTATCTATCAGACGACGGCGCTGAGACCGGTAGCCATTTTGAGTTCACGTCTAGACAAGAGGGAAAGAGTCTTTGGCTCCATCTCAGACTTGACGCCTGTTCTTGTTTGGGTTTTTTGACTGCTTGCATCATTTTTTTATTATTATTTTTTATTATTCATGGTGACCCTCTCCCTCCTCCACCACTTTACCTACTTTTCGAAAACTTGACTGTCAACCGGCGTAGAACTTCATTTTACATATTGAAGCGCTGGTGGGATGAAAACCTTGTACTCATTAGAAAAGATAAGCATCTAACCTAAAGCCTCAATGGCATGATTAGACGCTCCTGCTTATCGCTTGCTTCAATTCCCTGTTTCGGGAGCAGTTTGTTTCCAACGTGCTTCTACAGGAAGTCTGCAGGGACCCCGAGAGAGCCTGCCGCAGTAAACTAAAATATGTTTATAAATAACAACCCAGAAAAACCTTTAATCTTTAAAGCACATCTTCGCTTTTCCCCCACCCTGCTCTGAAACATTTATTAGAAGCCACCCTCCTACCCCCAGTCCCAGTAAAGTGCTGGATTTCAAATCCTCTGGAGCCCTCTCTTAGAAACACCAGCTGAGACTTGTAAGGGACCTGCTGGGGGATCTGTCTGTATCTCTGTGTGCCTTTTTGTCCGTGTGTCTGTCTGCCTGGCTGTCTATCTGTCTTATCTACTAGTCTGTCTGTCCATTCGCCTTCCTGTCAGAAGTTGTCCAGCCGTTTTCGAAAAATACATTTTTCTTTCACTGTATTAAACACCTTTGTCCCTCTCTCTCCCTTCCTACCTCGTGCTTCCCTTGTTCTCTCCTCCCCTCCATCCATCTCTTTCTCTCCCCCCCCCCCTCTCCTCCCTCCCCCCCCCTCCTCCCTCCCCCCCTCTCCTCCCTCCCTCCCCCCCTGACAGAGGCAGCTGCTGAGTTGTATTCGAGGGGGGAACTGCCCAGGACCAAACGTCCTCTCTCTCCAGTGCCCCGGGGACGTCAGCTTCTTTGCTAACCACCTGGCTGTCCCCACCACCGAGTTTGCCTTCCTCCAGACCACAGCTGAGGAGGTATAGACGCCACCCTGCAGCCCCATGCACCCTCCTCTCTCTTCTCCTTCCTCCTCTACCCTCCTTCTCTCCTCTCTGCTCCCCTCCCCTTTCCTCTCCCCCCTCCCCTCCCCTCATCCCTCCTCCCTCATCCCTCCTCCCCTCCTCCCCTCCTCCCCTCCTCCCCTCCTCCCCTCCTCCCCTCCTCCCCCTGGAACCTCTCTGTAGCACACAATGGTTCCTCCTGAACAGTTATCAATCAAATTTGAGCACAAAATCAACTTTTGTGCAAACATCTGCAGGCTGCAAGAAACTTTTGGTATTCCTCAGTACTTTATGATTGTTTTACCAAATGGTCTGGAAACATGCAAGGTTGTGGGTTTACAGTTCTGTACGACTAAAAAGGAACAACAGAGCCTTTTGAAACGGAATCGTTAATCCTCCCATTAGCAAGCGAAAGATTTCAGCTTTGGCTTCGGGTATCTTCAAACTCCAGCAGCAACCGCTCCCACTGCCCCGCACGCACACCGCCTGGGCTGGCCTGAGATTGTCGGTGCCTTATTCACGGCAGATTTTGTTCTCCCCGAGTCGTTTTCCAGACTGCGGCTGTGCGTGCCCCCCCCGAGGTTTCCTTCATCGGCAGTCCACACGGCGGGGCTGGCCGTGCCCACAGCTGAGCAGCGCGGGCTGGGTACTCTGGGCCCGCCGTCGAGGAGCCGGCCAGATGTTCTGCCAACCAGAACCACAGCCAGGGTGACAGGAACGCCGTCAGCCTCCTCATTCGCTCTCTCGTCGAACATCTGTTTTCCTCCGCCTTACCACAGTTTCTTCAAGTACCCCCCCCCCCCCCATTACGCCCACTCAGTCTCTCCCTCCCTCCCCCCTCCATCCCTCCCTGCCTCCCTCCCTCCCTGCTCAGTGTATGGCTGATTCCTTGGGTATGGCGCATGGATCATTACAAAGTTTGCTCAGCAGCCTGTAGTTTCTGAAGTTGCCCCGGGGGATGAACCCATGTAGGGAGAGAGGTTGGTGTAACTAATTGAGACTGATTGGCTGAACAGGGAGATAAGCAGAAATCGACCCGGAGCCCTCCCACCTCAGAATGATGTCTTCGAGCCATCACCAGATAGCTGTTTCTGGCCTCTGTGCTTGTGAACAGTCAGGGTTCACATGCTAACGTGGCCTTCACGGAGCACCCGCTCCGTCATCTGACTCCCTCATCTCAGGTGCCGTCACGTCCACCTGAATGATGCTTTTCATCTCGGGTTTATCTTACCTGTATTCATGAGCCAAGCCTGTTCATCACCATGGCTCCGGGGGTAGGGAGCGTCAAACACTCAACGCAAGGTTGCTGGTTCGAATCCCGACTCCTCCTGGCCATGTGTCGAAAGTGTCGGGTTGCTCCTGGTAGGCAGGCCAGTGCCTTGCATGGCAGCTTCGACGCTGTCAGTGTGTGACTGTGTGTGTGTGACTGTGTGTGTGACTGTGTGTGTGACTGTGTGTGTGACTGTGTGTGGGTGGTGAATGATACATCATCAATGAGACATATGTACCCTTCCAATCAAGCAGAGCCCACCTACTTGCACAGTTTCCAAGTTATATTCTGAGATCAAATACACCGAAAAACCAAATGATCCTCCCCAAATCACTGTGATAGCGTGTGAGTCATGTTATAATTGGGATGTGAAGGAGTCCACAAGAACTTGAATTAATTGTGGCATGCTGCAGTCTGCTTGTAATGTTATGATAACTTGCTGTGTGTCTGATTAAAGACATGCTGGAACCGAGTCTGTCGGGTTTGACACCTGTCATTAGCCTCTCTCCTTTCCTCTCCCTCTCCCTCTCTCTCTCTCTCTCTCTCTCTCTCTGTCTCTGTCTCTGTCTGTCTCTCTCTCTCTCTCCCTTCCTCTCTCTCTCGCTCTCTCTCTCTCTTGAATGTCACATCTCACCTTGATGAAAGGCTGATGGAATCATCTGATATTTGTGTCCTATGGTAGCTTAATCGCTAAAAGACGACGTGCTTCAGGTAATGATACCAACACTGTTTCTCTTTCTGCTCATCGCACCTCCAAGGTTTGCCTTTTAGCTAGCAAACACTAGCAATCTCTATCTCTCCCTTTTTCTCTCTGTATTTTCCCTCTCCCCTGTTTATCTCTCTCTCTCTCTCTCTCTCTCTCTCTCTCTCTCTCTCTCTCACACACACACACACATAGCCACTCTCAACTAAGATAACTCTACCTATCTTTGAAGCAGAGAGAGGCTGTTTCTTGTGAAATGTTTGCCAGAAGCAGAGCACATTTGGAAATGGGAGGCACTTTGAACATCTTGAACACTGTGAATCCTTCAACAGCTGCTCACAACCATTTCATCTCGTTCAGGAATCGGTTTTTGAAATAATTTGCTTCGTCTGCATTATTCTTTATTGTGAGGTAATTAAAATGTTTTATTGCATTTTGTAAAATATGGGTTTAGTGTAAATATTCTGGGTTTAAAGTTTAATGCAGTAATGATACCAGTAGATTATTTAGACTCTGAAATGTCAATATATGCACAAGACAAAATAGTGCTACATAGGTTCCCTGTGGCTTTTTGGATACAAAAAAAGCTAAATATAATTACCATAGCACCCCGTGTTTTGTTTTGTTTCATTAAATTAGTCTGCATTGTAAAGAAAAAACTACTTCACAAGCCCCCCTACCATGCCCCCTCCCAGCATCATCCCAACCACCCTCCCAGCATCCCACCATCCCACAACGCGTCCCCCTACCACCACCCCCATCCCCCCAGCCCTTAACGTCCCACAACTACTTCCCCTCCTCCCCCCCCCCACTCTCTCTCTCTCTCACTCTCTCTCTCTCTCTGTCTCTGTCTCTGTCTCTCTCCCTCTCTCTCTCTCTGTCTCTATCTCTGTCTCTATGTCTCTCTCTCTGTCTCTCTCCCTCTCTCTCTCTCTCTCTCTCTCTCTCTCTCTCTGTCTCTTTTTGTCTCTCTCTCTCTCTCTCTGTCTCTCTCTCTCTCTCTGTCTCTCTATCTCTGTCTCTCTCTCTCTATCTCTGTCTGTCTCTCTGTGTCTCTCTCCCTCTCTCTCTCTCTGTCTCTATCTCTGTCTCTCTCTCTCTCTCTCTCTCTATCTCTCTCGCTCTCTCTCTCTGTCTTTCTGTCTCTCTGTCTCTCTATCTCTCTCTGTCTCTCTCTCTGTCTCTCTATCTCTCTCTGTCTCTCTCTCTCTCTCTCTATCTCTGTCTCTATCTCTGTCTCTCTCTCTGTCTCTATCTCTGTCTCTCTCTCCCTCTCTCTCTCTCTCTCTCTCTCTCTCTCTCTCTGTCTCTCTCTCTCTCTCTCTGTCTCTCTATCTCTCTCTGTCTCTCTCTCGCACTCGTGGCTGCATCCGTCTCCTCCCCCCAGCACGGCTGGCTAAGCAGGCGCCCCGCGACACTGGTGCGCCGCAAACTGTGAACCTAACCTTTCTCTGGCGTTCCAGCCATCGCTCTGCATTAGAGCGTGGAGGACTGAGGTGGTGTGGAGGGGCTTCCCAGAGCGAGGGGCATGCTGGGCCCTGGTTCTCCTGGGGGAGGGGGGGGGGGGGTGCTGGAGGAGTCATCTGGCCACAAGCCTGTACATTAGAGGTGACACTTTAGCTCACAGGCTGTTTTTTTTTTTTCACGCTTTAATTTCCTGGCCTGCTGTGTGTGTGTTCCATATATATACACTGGATGCATGCATGTGTAGTGTGCGTCGTCTTGTTTGTTAGCAATCGCCTGTTGTGAAGATCAATTTGTGTGGAAAAAGAACCGCCTTCTATTCAACAGTTCTTTGATGTTGACTTCAGCGTCGTTAGACAAATTCGTGTTTCAGATTCCAATTTTTGGGGGGGCATCTCCCAAGTCAACAGTAGAACGGATTTACGTCGGCGTTTGGCC
>NC_140376.1:4550000-4567500 GCF_054491055.1 Hypomesus nipponensis | reverse complement strand
TGATGGCGTAGCAGACTGGGGATAACTGATGCAACTGCAGGGTCTTCTTCAGAAACAAATGCGCTCTGGCTATTGGAAGTGTCTGACTCGAGATATGCTGGGTTTTCCCTCGAGTGTGACATGTAGGGTGGGACAGGATCCAGACATGTAGAAGCAGCGCCATGCCAGGACTCCTTCTTATGTGCAGGAGTGTTCTAGTCACTGTCGTAGTGGACCAGGTAGCATATCAGTTCATATTTCACCTACAACCTGTGATTTGTCCTCAAATATAAACGCTACATTGGCCACAGGATGTCTAAATCACTTTAAGATTGAGATCTCACCGGCAAAAACATGATTCCTCTCACTGAACTCCCTGCTGTGGCGGAGTGTAACGTGGAGAAATGTTTCGAAATCCAATCATAGTACATCGGGGTATGATGAATATGGAAACTGCATAGGGACCGGTTTTTGATTTCCTCCTCCTCCTTCTTCTTCCTCCCTTCCATCCCAGAAAACCAGCTTCCTGTCAGAGGCCCAGTTTTCCGCCGCGTCACCTGAAACCCTGGACCCTCTCTTCAAATTCCACGAGACCATCGCTAAGGTAAGCTCAACGCTCCACTCTTTCCCGGAAAAATTCCCTCGCGACGCTGCCGAAAGAAATCGCTGTGGACTCACCCAGGGCCGCCGCCAGTTTGGCGGCAAAAGAAAAACAAACACTTACCAAGAGTGAAAAGCCTCCTAATTGGCAGACGCGGGGATGTGTGGAGGTATGGGTTTGCTGTAAAACCTTTTCATGCGGCGCCCAGCTATTTATTCTGCTGTGGCTGGAAGCCGGAGCCTGCCTCCAGGCTGGCAGGGCTGCCTAGCAGCTAACGTTGATATACAGGTTGCCTCCCACGTGCGCCCCGCCCCTCCATTCTCATGCAAAGAAGATGGCGAGCTTAAGTGTGAGTTGTGTGCGTGTCTCCCCCCCCCCCCCCCCTCCCCCCCTCCCCGTCGTGATGAAAGACGCGTTGGTGTCGCGGTAGCGTGCCGCTGTTAGGTGCTGGCTCATGTGTCGGAAGCTGGAAAGACGCACTCCGGCGACAGTGTTTGATGCGCTTAGAGTGTGCGCAGAGTCGTGGTCGAATGGAACCCGAGCTTGCGTGCGACAAAGAGGGGTTAGGTGGGGGTGTGTGTGTGGGTTGTGTGCGAGCGCATACGCGCGAGGAAGAGTTTTGGCGTGGGTGCGTGCTTGCGTGCGTGTATGAGAGAGGTGTATGGGGTGTGTGTGGATGTGCGTGTGCTTGCGTGTGTGTGCTTTGAGTGTCGTGCACACGCGTGTTTAAAGGGCCTCGGCGTTCCTCGGAGGCCACGCTTGCTTTCCTGAACGCCGGCGGCCCCTCCAGCTCCGCTCTTGTTCAGACGCTGATTGCCAAGCTGAATTCTGATTCGCGACAGCTCATTTTTCTCTCCACCTGCTCGTTGTCTTGCAGAGGACAGCACCTGGAGACGGAAGACCAAAACAAAAAGCTCCCACACATACAAAGGGAAACCACAAAGCTTTCAGTCACATTCTTCTGTTCATTGTGTGTGTCTGTGTGTGTGTGTGTGTGTGTGTGTGCGCCTGTGTGTCTCAACGAAAGCAAGGCCAGTGACATGACAGCCGAGGGAAATATGGCCTGTCGTTAAGACCTCTCCCTCATCACATCCTTGGAGATAATGTGAGGTGCCAGGAGTAATTTGTGTGGAGTAGTTAAGGAGAGCAGAGCAGAACAGAGGCAGGAGGAGGAGGAGGAGGGAGGAGGGGAGCTAAGGAGAGGAAATGAGAGGAGAGAAGAAGAGAGGAAAGCCAAGCCGAGAGGAGAAAAGCAAAGGGGGAGAGGACAGCACAGGGGAGCAGATGCGAGCAGAACAGAGGAGAGGGAGTAAAGCGGAGCACAGAAGAGATCATCAGAAGGAGAGAGAGATAAGCAGAGAGGAGAGGAGTTTGAAAGCAGAGCAGGACATAGAATGGCCCGGAACACGAGTGAGCCGGGGCCAGCACAATGGGCTGGGATGAGGAAGAACAGAGTGCAAATTATTAAGTTTCAGGAGATGTTGTTCCTCCAGCGGTTAAATATTCAGCCGGCGCGGCGGGCCGGCGCTGAACTCCGGAGTGAATTGGTCTTCAGGATCAGTTGAGTTCACCGGGGTTTGATTGTGAGAGCTGTCGGCAGTGATTCTGAATTCCGAGGACACGCCTGGCGATGTCAAAATATCCCCTTTTTCGTGGCGCAGTGGTAGGGAATCTAGACTGCATAACAAAGAGAGAGACTTCACTGGAAGGGAAGCACACATGCTGAGAGAGACACACGAACCTGCACACACAGGGCGAGTCACACGCACTCACCTCCACACACACACACACACACGCCACTCATCCTTAACACAACTCCACCACACAGATGTACCGGAATACCAGGACAGTCTCATGAGGGAAAACATCTCTCTCTCTCTCTCTCTCTCTCTCTCTCTCTCTCTCTCTCTCTCTCTCTCTCTCTCTCTCTCTCTCTCACACACTCTAAATTTCTGTCTCTCTCTCACTCTACATCTCTCTCTCTGTCTTCCATACACACACCGAACGCCCAACAGTAATGTCAGGAAGACTTTGAAGAGAGAGGGAAGAGGAGGGGGAGGTGCTATCAGGGGAGCGCTCCAGATCTCAAGGGATGACAGCCTGTGTGTGTGATTCACAGCTGGCACATCCTCACAGTCACGCCCAATCAAACCCAACATCACCCTCAAACTCCACGCAAACTAGCAAGCTGGGTGTCTCTAACACGAGACCCCACACTCTCATGTGTTTCTCATCCATGCCTGGAGGAAACTAGTTTGTGTGTGTGTGTGCGCAGGCGCATACGCGAGTGTTTGTGCCTGTGTGTGTGTGTGTGTGTGTGTGTGTGTGAGTACTTTGTTGCATGTGACCAAGCAGTGATTCATACCCGAGTTGTCCGTAACCTATACGCTAATTCCTGACTAGTTCAAGGTCTCAAGCCTATAACATGTGTTCTTCATCTGAGTCACCATCGGTACATATAGAACACTTGGAAGACCTCTGTCCAGTCTCCATCAGACAAGATTGAAGGCTATATTTCACACAACAATTCTTCTTCTAGCTCACAAAGACCTAGAAACATACATTATATTTCACATTACTGTACCTTGAACCAAAGGCAATGGAAGAACATGTAAGAATACAATGTTTAATACTTTTATACTTTCTTTAAACCAGGGTCCTTAACAATTCTTTTCAAAAGTGTGTTACATAGGACCCTGTGAGCTTTAGTATGATTGGACCAAAGTTCTGGCCTGTGTACTGTCTGGCCACAAAGTAGAACATCATTGAGTTAGTGTTTCTCCATCCAAACAAACCCCATTCAAATAGATCCCACTCATATAGCACCCTGTCATACACAGCATGTGTTATTCCTCTGGAAAACCTCTCAGAGTGTTGATTAGTGCGTTCAGTCAGTCTGGGGACATTGTTGTGCCATTTAGGTGCATTAGTTTAAAGCAATGTGATTCCGGGGGGCGAAGTGTTGTGTATTTGACATGCATTAGTTCAATGCCATGAATTTCTGGGGACATTTGTGTATTCGATTAGCTGCATTAGTCAAATGCACTGGGGCAAACGAGGGGCTCGTTTAAGCACTCCAGACATCCCTGTTTCCGTGTGACAGAAAGCTTTTTCATTACGATCACTGGTGGAAAAACAGGAAACTTCAGACAAGACGTTTATTTCGTTGTAATAAAGCAATGCGGGACAATTTACAAGCAATCCTACAGTTAATATCTGACAGATCTATTTGATTTTTGTATTATTACTATCGGTTACAGGCAAACAGCTACAAACTCAACAGTCACTTTCACTCGTGAGTCTGCCTGGAAGCCCCCCACTCCCCCCTCCACCCCCGTCTCCATGGACCAGTCTGGCATTGTTAGGCCAGTTGCCGGGGGAGCTCCACCATCCCTCTCCTCATTTGTCATGTGTGGTTTTGTCCACGGCTGGGGAAATAGGAGGGGAGAGGGGGGGGCTTTGGCATGGGGAGACGTTCACTGGGCTGAGGGTAAAGGGGGGAGAGGACAGAGGAGGGAGAGGAGGAGAGAGAGGATATGGGAAGGGGAGGGGGAGGACAGGGGTGGGGGAAGGGGAGACAGTACTGGGGGAGGAGGAGGGGGAGACAGGGGTGGCCAGGCTCCTTGCTGTGGCTCCTTCTTCAAGCACGCTGTGCCTGGTCCCACTCCCCCTCATGCTGGCACCCCAGCCTGGCATCGATCACACAGGCTCCCAGACCCTCATCCACTCCATCACCCAGACCAGCTGCACACTCTGCTCACTCACAGTACTCTGGGCCTTACACACCCAGCCTAACTCCCCCCTGAACACTAACCCTACACACTAAGGGGACACCCTTCCTGGGTTTGGGGTGGCTGCAAGAGGTATCGTCTCGTGCTGGGCACCCAGGCTGTGCCTGAACTAGCTGATATTAAGATAAAAGAGACAGAGAGAGAGGGGAGGGGCGGGGGAGGGTGGGTGTGTGGGGGAGACGAAGGGAGGGAGGCAGAGAGAGAGAGAGAGAGAGAGAGAGAGAGAACAGAGAGAGAGAGAGAGAGACGCATGAGAGAACGCGTGGGAATGTGGAGTGATGGAGACAAACTGTCATGCATCCACTCACTCATGGAACCTCCAGCTGATGAAGACGGAGGGAAGGAGGGAAGGAGGGAGGGAGGGAGGGAGGGAGGGAGGGAGGGAGGGAGGGAGGGAGGGAGGGAGGGAGGGAGGGAGGGAGGGAGGGAGGGAGGGAGGGAGGGAGGGAGGGAGGGAGGGAGGGAGGGAGGGAGGGAGGGAGGGAGGGAGGGAGGGAGGGAGGGAGGGAGGGGAGAAGAGAAAGAGAAGAGAAGATAGTGTGCAGAGGGGAGAAGAAAACAGAGAGAGGAGGGGAAGGAAAGTGAGATGAGAGCCTATTTAATGTTACCGCGTCAACACAAACAGGACAGCACACCAGAGAGCATCTCGCGGTGTTAATGCATAGTTTAAACCAATCCGATGCTCTCATCTCCCATCTCTTCAAATGTGCAGGGTTCAGTGTCAGGCCTGGAGACTTGATTTAGGATTCAAGGGATGTCAGTCTGGAGACTTGTCTGTCAGAGACTATGGGCCTGGAGTGGGGAAATGTTTGTGCCGGGGGATGGGAGTGCATATGTGTGTGTGTGTGTGTGTGTGTGTGTGTGCTCCAGAGACTAGACTGACAGTCAGGGGATGTGTGTGCACTGCAGTGTGGTGGGTCGTCAAACAGAGTGACAGAGAGAGAGAGAGAGAGAGAGAGAGAGAGAGAGAGAGAGAGAGAGAGAGAAAGAGACAGAGACAGAGACAGAGACAGAGACAGAGACAGAGACAGAGACAGAGACAGAGACAGAGACAGAGACAGAGACAGAGACAGAGAGAGAGAGAGAGAGAGAGAGAGAGAGAGAGAGAGAGAGAGAGAGAGAGAGAGAGAGAGAAGCCTGAAGTCAACACGATGACAGAGTTACGGCATCTTCTGGAAGGCCACACCTGTACATCTCTATCTTTCTTTTCTTCCTCCGAGTGCAACCTCTCCCTCTCTGTTTTCTCTCTGACTTTCGTTGAAAAAACTGAAATGTCCTTTTAAGTCAAGACCGTATGCAGTCGTTTTATCACAGCAGTCACTCAAGACAAGGATAAAAAGTGCTCTGAATGTGGAGCCCTGAGAAAAATGGTCGGTGACATTTGGTGAAATCAGTTTAAAGGGAGTTAAGTTAGCTTGTTTTAGTTTAGGGTTATGTTAGGTTATGTTAGGCTACATTACGTTAGGGTTAAGTTTGATTAGTGGTGAGTTAGTTTACCTTAGGTCAGGTTCGTAGGTTTTTACAAGCAATGTTATTAAATGAAATACATGAGAAACGTTTCACAAAAACCATTTCACTAACACTAGTTACCATGGAGATTCCTCACCCTCTTATCGCGACGGGTGTGAACAGGAGTTTTCATTTGGATCAAACCTTATCTCCTGTCGAAGACACCGGTTATCAGGTTCAAATGTGTGTTGTACCACCTAAAGGGTATAAGATAAGAACCCCACACTTTGGCTCTATCACCTCCCACAGTCCTAACCCAGAGGCTTTTCTCACAATCAAACACGTTCGCACACACAACAGCCTTCTCGGGCGCCAACACGGGTCGATAGCGAACCGCAAACACAGAACCCTGAAGGTCAAAGCACTGTATGGATGGAAGTGCGCATACAGTGCGGTGTGTGAGGACGTACTGTATCCCCGCGCTCGCCAACGTGAGATCGTATCGTGTCTTCAAAGCTTGGACTCCTTCACCCGAATGCGTTCCTCTCAGCCTGGGGGGCTGAGAGGAACTGCTCAGTGGATTCCCTGTTCCTGTTGCTCGCATGCTTGGCAGGCAGGTGCAGTCAGTAGTGACTGCACCTCGTTCTCCACACTAATAGAAAGTGACGATTAATATTCGTCTGGGGTTCCTCAGTCAGACCGGCTTCTCTAATTGTCATTTATTGGTTTCTTTGTCGGGGCTGTCATGTGTGTCTGTACTCTCTCTCTTCCTCTCATTCTCTCTCTCTCTTCCTCGCACCTTCCCTCTCTCCCTCTCTCTTCCCCCTTTCTCTCTGTCTCTCTGACCACCTCTCACTCACTCACACTCTGTCTCTCTCTCTCTCTCTCTCTCTCTCTCTCTCTCTCTCTCTCTCTCTCTCTCTCTCTCTCTCTCTCTCTCTCTCTCTCTCTCTCTCTCTCTGTCAGGTCTGCCATGTGTAATTCTCCAAGATGTTCATTAAACAAGCCTCACCATAGTAAACTGGCTGTTGATATCTTCTCCTTCTCTGTCTGGGCACGTTCCTGCATGTTCCGCTTCTCTGCCCTCTCTTTTGTCGTCCTCCTCCGCGAGGACTTTGTCACAAAAGAACATAATTCAGCCTCGGCTTTTCCACTTAATGACTGAACACTCCCAAAAAACGTGGCGACGTTTGAAAATGGCACTTAATGCCATGAGATAACCACAAGGGCCATTTTTGGACGAAAGGAGAGGAATCATCCTGGCGTGGTGGGTCTCAGGGCGGAAGCCACGCTCTGTCACCAGTGGCAGACATCGGCAGGAATTCCACACATCCGCTCACGTCCGACAAATCCGCAGGAGTTGCGGTTCCTCTCGTTGGAACCCAGGTGGATCTTCTGGGCTTTGACTGATTTCGATTACCCCCCCCCCCCACACACACACACACACACAAACACACACACGTGGGGCGTTCCTCTCAGCTGGGGATGATGGGAAACACGTCGCAGCTCCACGTCTCTCCAGCTTGACCCAGACAGGGCAGCTCCACGTCTGTCCAGCTTGACCCAGACAGGGCAGTCCACGTCTGTCCAGCTTGACCCAGACAGGGCAGTCCAAGTCTGTCCAGCTTGACCCAGACAGGGCAGCTCCACATCTGTCCAGCTTGACCCAGACAGGGCAGTCCACGTCTGTCCAGCTTGACCCAGACAGGGCAGTCCATGTCTGTCCAGCTTGACCCAGACAGGGCAGCTCCACGTCTGTCCAGCTTGACCCAGACAGGGCAGCTCCACGTCTGTCTAGCTTGACCCAGACGGCCAAGGGGCCGTGCAGGGGACAAGGACACAGGAAGTGGGCTGAGGAAATCAGCGCAGAGGCCCCTGCTCCGGCTCCATTAGATGAAGGGGACAAGGAGACTGACGAAGGAGATGAGGGAGAGAGTTGGGACTTAGCCTCTGTCGGGGTGCAACACTCACCTAGGCTATGTGTCTTGGAAGTGGGTAAGAAAAAGTGTATGTGTATGCCACTCAGACCCCTTAGTTTAAACAGGCCAGTTTATAGGAGCCTAATATCCAACATGACGAGTTGTCAGCGAGTCATTTCTCTCTGACACACTGAGCTGAAGGGTGGTGTGTGAATGAGACTTGACTCCAGCACCGTCGGCTTGACGGCCGTCGTCATGGAAGCGGGGTCATTTGACGCCGAGCGACGTGCGTCTTGAGGGATGTGGAGGGATGTCTCTGTCCCGTGAACCGGGCTCACCGCTGCCTGGCCTGGCTCGGCCCGGCCCGGCCTGGCTCGGCGCACGCAGCCTCATCCATCACTGTCCAGGACCCTGTCTCCTGGACCTGTGGTCTGGAACGCCAGCGCGCCCTGACAGCGTCGCGGAGAGATCTTGAACCGCTCTGCTCTGGTTCTGCTTCTGAAGGGATCTGGTGCTGTCTGTAGCGGGCGTCTAGACCACGTCTGTCTGGGGTTTTGTCTGTCTGGGTTGGGTACTTTCCCCGCATCCTCAGTCTACGTATTCAGATGGGTCAGGACGGTCGGAATTCCTTTGGATCCATGTGAGTAGCCTTAGGGCCGGATGTTTGGTTGTCAGGTTTTGTTGTAGTCCGTAGTAGATTAGCTTCCCTCTCTTCATATCTGGGGTTCAGCCTCTGTGTCTGCCCTCTGATTCTTACACTTGCGCATGTCTTTTGATGCTGTTTGTTCTTGTTAATTATTGTTCAGGATCAAGCCTCAGGGTGCTGTGATGCACAGACATAGCTCCTCTGGATGTCGCCTAGTAACGCCGCCAATTACTCTCCCTCTCTCTCTCTCTCTCTCTCTCTCTCTCTCTCTCTCTCTCTCTCTCTCTCTCTCTCTCGCTCTCTCTCTCTCTCTCTCCCTCGCTCTCTCTCTCTCTCTCGCTGTCTCTCTCTGTCTCTCTCTCTTTCTCTCAGCCAGAGAGCCTCCAGTGTTTTCTGTCCCACAAAAGCCAATTAAGAGAGCCTGAGTTGCATTTAGAATGAGATGAAATGCCACTTTAATTGAAATTGTTAAAAGATATATGCAGACCTAAACCCTCATCATGAGTTCAACCTCTCCCTCTGCTCCACGGGGCATGTTTGTGATGTGTGTGTGTAAGACAGTGAGAAAGACCAAGGCATGATATTAATAACCCCTTCTGTGATAAATCATTACCATTGTACCATAGCACATCTCTCAATAAGACCCTGAACTCAAACCAGCAGAGATTCTTCATTGTTTTGTTCTTTTTATAGTTTAGGAGTTTACCAATGTTCTTCTCATCAATATGTTTTTGTTACAGTTGGCTCATATTAATTATGAATAACATATCATGAATTCTAGTCAATACACACTTAAATACAGTTAGATGTATTATTAGGAAATATGATTCAGAGTCTGTGCCTCCAGCATAGACTCTGCTGGGAGTCGTTGTACTGAAGTTAAAGCTTAGTAAAGAGGGCTCTCTTCCTGTCTACAGAGAATGACTAAGGACTTCATGGAGAGTCGCATTGAACTCTCGCTAACTTCCCTCTCCCCCCCCTAGCCCCTTTGAAAAATGCTGTCAGGTCCAGTATGAACCTCATAACAACTCCAGTAGTTCTCCACAGGATAGGAACACCCCAACTCTCATCAAACAACCTGCCAACTGCCATCCCATCGCCCTCACACACTCTCTCTCTCTCTCTCTCTCTCTCTCTCTCTCTCTCTCTCTCTCTCTCTCTCTCTCTCCCCCCTCTTGCCTTAAAGCCCTCTGCAGCCTCCCAAGTCACCCCTCCCCCCCCCCCCCCCCCCCCCCCCCAAGTCACCCCTCCCCCCCCCCCCCCCGGTGGTCTTGTGGGGGTACGGCGTAGCCGTCCTTCCAGTGAACCCCTCCCTCCCTTCCGGAGCGAGCCAAGGGACTGTATGTTTCTTTCATGGTGGGCACAAAGACCATTTTGATCCCTCTAATATGGAGCCCTCCTCGGAGGAAACTGGGACAGAGGGGGCTGGATCACAGCCCTGGCGCGGCCCAGATTCAAACTGCCATCCAGCATTTAAAAGTGCGTCCTTCACCGTGAAACGGTAGGAGAGCGAGCGTGTTCACTCGCTGGTGCATCCCTCTAACTGGCCTGTGAGATCTCGTCGGAGGACACTTGTTTTGAAAGTGTTTAGGAGAAGGATGAACGCAACCCCTCAGGGATATGAATACGTCAAAATTCCGCTTTTTGTTGACTTTTTACCACACACGTGCTTCTCATGGCTTTCTCTGATGTGACACAATCAAATTTCCCTCATAACACATTTTTCTGAACATATTAAAGGCGATTTCTTCCGGCTGTTGAAAGCACCCAGCATTCCACCCTTCTCTACCTTTACCGGATCTCCTGATCTTCTTGTTTGGTGTGCAAACGCTCCGAACCCGCTCTGATATCCAGCAGCACACTTTCGCGTCAGCCCCAATCTGTCCGCTTTATGACGAGTGTGTTTGTCTTTTAACCCCTCACACACTCGAACGCACCATCTGCCGGGGTAATGAATTTACATTAGAGATGCCAGACTCTGCCCACATTCAATCATCAAGGTGAGATATCGCACACAGCGCAGGGGGAGAGAGCAGCCATGGATGTCTGATTGTTTAACAATAAAACGATGGCCTGAGAGACCCGCACTTAAATAAAAAAAAAGGCCTTCCGGTGAGTTCCGCTCAGTAAGCCTTTGTGGGGCCTGTGTAGATAAAAAGGCGCGGGCAGACCACAACTCAAACACACGTTAACCCTCTCACGCACGCCTGCCTGGCTTACAGGACCTGAATCCCAATGAGGGCCTCGGGTGCAACACACACATATGGCACGCTCACGCACAGCACACATACCTCAGGCACACACACGCACACACACACACTCAAGGGACATTGAACTGTGGCTGACCTCGCACTTTGATTCCTCCTGTCTAGTTTATTCAGTCAGTTAGTATTAATAGTAGTAGTGGTAGTGCACATTTATTTGAGACTATATTAACAATTGATACAAACAGTTTAGGGCCTGGTGCTGAATCAACCTCGTACAAATGGAGGAGAGGACATGAGGGAAGGCAGCTGTGCGCTGTTGAAGCACGCCCCTCTGCCCTGTTTTGAAGCTCCATAGACACCTGTCATTATCTTCTCTCATTCCTGGGGTCATCTCAAGACACTACCTAGTATGGCCTCCTCCGCACATGGTACAAAGTCAGTCGTCAGATGAGTGTTTTTCTCAAAGGACGGGAGAAAGAGATGATTTGATAGTTCAAGACGGTGTTGTTGTTTGGGATGTGGACCAGAATGCGGGGATGGAGGGAATTCTTTTGCCAGCTCAGAAGTATCCGTTTGTCGTGAAAGTCTACAGTTTAAGCTCTCAGGCACACAAGTATAATCTCAGCTAAATGTTTGTACAGCACATATAACCGACTGCAATTCTAACTCATCTAATGCAGCTAAATGCATTTGCAGAAGGTTTGTCCATAATACATGTTTGACTACTGCAAAATATATATAAATAAATAGAAAGCACACTTGGTTCTGTTAGAGGAAATGCAGAATGAGTAAATCTCCCCAAGCTGTTTGTGGAGAGGCTTGCTGTCATGAGGAACTGTACACGGGTGTACTCCACCATCTGTTCACCAGCCAACTCCTTCGATATGTGAGAAGATGTCTCCCAACCCTGGGCTATCCTTCTCGGTGATTAACGGGCAACATTAGTAAATGTGTACATTGCGACGGTGCATGACCGGCGAGTTGGTTCGATGTTGCTGGCGTGGCAGAGAAGTGGCCCGGCCAGTGACTTTGGGGGTTAAATGACTTGGGGGTTACATATCCCACACAACAAAGTGCTGCCTTTTAAAAGTATTTTTACTGGCCCTGAAATTCAATTATAGAAGCAAGTACAGTGGGTTCTTAGTGGCTTTAAATTGCATTCATTTTCTCTCTGCCAAGTTTATATCAGTTGCGGCTAGACCAGAGCCGGTAGCTGTGCCCTCACATATATATGAAATAGTTTTAATTAGACATGGGTGCTGAGCGGGGGAAGCAGTGAACTGCAACCCCCATGATTCACCTGGCCAGAGGAGGCAAATCGCCGGGGGCTCTCTCACGGCGCTTTCTCTGAAAAATGAAATGAGCAGCCGACCAATTTGCCTTTTGGGGATCGAATCCTCGTCAGGCAGGTTGAGTCACACCTCCTCCTCGCAGCGAGAAAAACGCCTCAGGAAGCTGTAAACACTGCCCCCTCATAAACACCCGTAGAGCACAGAATCACGAGACAAAAAACCAAAAACACCTCCTATCTTTGCACTTTGGTCCAAGACACAGGGTTTAAATAATGGTAATAAATGCATTTTCTTGTAGCAGAAAATGTGAGGAGAAGGGGGGGGGGGGGGGAATGTGTCTGTGATGGACTCCCTGGTATGTCTGTGCCTGGTGCAGTGTTTCCTAGCATGACGTTACGTAACCATAGGTAGGGTTTATTTATAAAACGGACCCAGGAACTGTGTGTGCTGAACCAGTGGAGACCTAATGCCTTGGGGAACGACGCGAGGCACAGAGAGAATCTGGATGTTTGTTCAGAAGCGCGGACAAGCTGGATGAAATGTCTTACTCGCTCTTTCGGTTTCCCTCTCTCTTTATCTCCTCCTCCCCCTCACTCTCCCGTTCTCGCCCACCCTCTGTCTTGCTCTCCCTTCCCTCTCCACCCTTTCCACTTCTCTCACTATCTCCCCGCTTGTGGAGAGATGGCCAATCAATAAATACTCTTGCTGTTTGCTCGTATTAACCAACTGTATTGGTACAGTGTTCATCCACACCCACATCCAAAGTATGCCAGTTTGTGTGTGTTTGCATTGGTGTGTGTGTGAGTGTGTGCTTGTGTGTTGACCTCTAAAGAGGTTTAACGCTGCAGGAGAGACAAATCGCCTCGACAGGACCAGGCCGCGCCTGCAGTCTTATCGGTGCGGGCTGCTGTGAGTCAGTATTCACCTCTCAGTCACACACACACAGCGCCTGGCTAAGCTGCTCATCTCCTAGGGAGCCCTCTGCTGTTGGAAGTACAGGCTAGTCCTCCAGCTCTCCCTCCCTCCCGCTTCTCTCTTGCCCTCGTCCTCTTCTCCTTCCCTCATTACTTGAGGATCCCCCTCTTTCTTTACCTTCCTGTCATCCGTTTACGTTTACTCCCTCCCTCCCCCTCTCTCTCTCTCTCTCTCTCTCTCTCTCTCTCTCTCTCTCCCTCTCTCCCTCTCTCTCTCTGGCTGTTGTTTCCTCCAGTGCCCGACCGCCCTCCAGCCCTCCCTCTCTGTAATGTACACAAATGTATTCCCCTGCAAAAGCCCTGCAGTCTCTGGCCAGTGCCTGGGTACTGGAGGACACTGGCCTGGTTTAACCCAGACTCAGGTTGGTGACAGCTAGTCAGGGCTAGGTAAGCTGCCTCCCCTTCACTGCTAATGGGGGGGCGAGGGGGGGGGGTCGAACCTAGCCAATCAAATCCCTTAGTTACTTAGCTAAAGCCCAGTGTTCAGGTTATAAGCCTATACTGCTTCTTCCAGCCCCATCCACTGCGCCGTGCAGGGTAATATGAATGTGTGCTGTACCACAACAAACCCCAACAATACACAGAGACGGTCCACAAAACACAGAGTTGTTTTATGTTGACAACTAATGTAGTCCGTCACCACTGTGTTTTATGCTTCAGTTTTATACAACGCTGAAGAACAGAATGGAAATCGACCCTGCTCCCTCTTTCTGTTCTGTCTTCTCTCATTCCCTCCCTTGTCAGATTGCCTTACCCTCATTGTCCGTTTCTCTCTCTCTCCTTTTCTCCCTCTCGTTATTTCTATCCCCCGTTCTATTTCTCACTCTATTTCTCATGTTCTTCCTCCCTCTCTCTCACCTTCCCCTTCTCTCTCTCTCTCTCTCTCTCTCTCTCTCTCTCTCTCTCTCTCTCTCTCTCTCTCTCTCTCTCTCTCTCTCTCTCTCTCTCTCTCTCTCTCTCTCTCTCTCTCTCTCTCTCTCTCTCTCTCTCTCTCTCTCTCTCTCTCTCTCTCTCACCTTCCCCTCTCTCTCACCTTCCCCCCTCTCTCTCTCTCTCTCTCTCTCTCACCTTCCCCTCTCTCTCTCTCTCTCACCTTCCCCCTTCTCTCTCTCTCTCTCTCTCTCTCTCTCTCTCTCTCTCTCTCTCTCTCTCTCTCTCTCTCTCTCTCTCTCTCTCTCTCTCTCACCTTCCCTCTCTCTCTCTCTCTCACCTTCCCCCCTCTCTCTCTCTCTCTCTCTCTCTTTATATATATATATATATATCTATTTCTCTCTCTCACACCCTCTCTCTCTCTCTCACCAACTACCTCTCACTCTTACTTACTCTCACCATTTCTTTCTCTCTCCGTTGCCTCTCTCTCCTCCCTCTCTTTCTCCCATTCTCTCTCTCTCATTCTCTGCCAAGGATCCAGAAATAAGGTCATAAATAAGAAATCAACGGCCTTCTCTGTCCTGGTACATTACACAGGTTTGACGTATGCTTTCTGCAGTATTATTACTCACTGGGTTCAAATCAATGCTCTAATCTCCCGCCCCCCCCCCCCCCCCTCCCCTGTGATGGATTTCTCCAGCAGCAGTTCTTACCACTACAGGCCATTTAATAAACACTAGGAAAGTAGTGAAGAACGGAGGGGCAGCCGCTGAATGTTAAAATCCACAGGGCCCAAGCAGTACGGATGTGAAAGCACTTGTTGTTGTTTACCTGGATGCGATCCACTGTGCGTGTCTGTCCTGTTGGGGGGTTTGTTCATTCGTGTGGGGCTGTCGAATGACTCCGCGGAGCACAAAAAGCTTTGGGAAATGGAAAAGTAAGACAGGAACACTAACACTTGATGACGGAACGGTGTTTTAGGATCGAAGAGCACATCCAGCCGCACGAACACAACGGTTTAAACAGAACATGTCATGCATCAAAAGCCCTGTGATTCTACCTTTTGTCTTTCTCTTTGGCTCTCTCTGTCCACCCATGGTCTCTCTTTCTCTCTCTTTAACTCTCTCTCTTGGCCTCTCTCCCTCTCCCCTGGCCCCCTTCTCTCTCCCTCTCTCCCCTGGCCTCTCTCCCTCTCCCCCGGCCCCCCTCTCTCTCCCTCTCCCCCGGCCCCCCTCTCTCTCCCTCTCCCCTGGCCCCCCTCTCTCTCCCTCTCTCCCCTGGCCTCTCTCCCTCTCCTCCGGCCCCCCTCTCTCTCCCTCTCCCCCGGCCCCCCTCTCTCTCCCTCTCCCCCGGCCCCCCTCTCTCTCCCTCTCCCCCGGCCCCCCTCTCTCTCCCTCTCCCCGGCCCCCCTCTCTCTCCCTCTCTCCCCTAGCCTCTCTCCCTCTCCTCCGGCCCCCCTCTCTCTCCCTCTCTCCCCGGCCTCTCTCCCTCTCCTCCGGCCCCCCTCTCTCTCCCTCTCTCCCTGGCCTCTCTCACCCTCCCTCTCTCCCCTGGCCCTCTCCCTCTCTCTGTCTCCATTCCTGAGCACAGAGCATGGGTCCACCTACAGTTCCACTCCTCTCATCTCCAGCATTGACCGGCACCCTCCGCTGACCCCTGCCTGTGGTTGAGCCTGCACTCTGGGCATCTCCCAGGTCGGGGGGCTGGGCGGGGCCGTGTCCACCCACTAGTTATCCCTTCACCCCCCTGGCCTGCCCCGCAGCCCCCCTCCCTCCCTCTCTCTGCCCCCCCCCCCTCTCTTTCACCCCCTCTCTCAAAGGGCAGGGTGGACCCCTTAGTGACAGGGTCAGCGGTCCACTATTGGTGTGTGTGTGTGTGCATTCTTGCTTACGTGTGTGTGGTGGTATTGTGTGCTCGTGGTGGTAGTGTGCATGTGTGTGTGTGTGGTTATAGTGTGTGTGTGTGTGTGTGTGGTTGTAGTGTGTGTGTGTGGTTGTAGTGTGGGCATGCGTGTGTGTGTGCATGCGCGTGCGTGCGTGCGTGTGTGTGTGTGTGTGTGTGTTTGTGTGTGGTTGAGCAGTCTGACTGAAGTCTCAGGGTGAGAGACTGCAGTGCTCATACAGACACAGCCAATTGTCTTCTGGGCCGACGCCATGACAGGTCAGCTGGAAGACTCGCCCAGCTGAGAACTGACCTTACCTCATTCTGGTCACACACACACACACACACACACAGTGAATACAGATGCTACCTGACTGCTCAGTTGCAATGAGGTGCTGTCACGTCTTGGAGGTGTGTAATCACGTCTACATCTGATCAGCCTATAAAAATGAAGTTATAAAAAAAAAAAGTGTCCCTTTCCAAATGTTAAAAAGGACGTCAAACAGGCGTTCCTTTGGTGACTTAATAAGCGCAGCTTGTTCAGGCAGGGCAATCGGGCAGCGCCATTTATCATGTATGTGTCGTATCGAGGAGGCAGGGAGCGCTTCCCTTAGATCATCCACTCCGCCAAAGTAAATCTACATGTCCATGTCATGTAACAATAAATGCTCCAATCGAATACGTGATCGTCTTTGACTGAACAAACCCCAAACATGACCGTGTCGTTCCAGATGACCGCCGAGGCTGTGCTGCGATTGGTCAACGACCCGGTCCTCCCCTTCTACCCTCTGGACATCGCGCTGGACGTCCAGAACAAACTCAAAGGTACTTGACCGGCCCTGAGCCGCTGGAGCCAGAGACAGCTTCACCGCTCTGGACATGCTGTTCCAGGGTTGTCTGGAAACAAACTCATCACTCTCTCGTCGGAGGAGAATGGGAGAGGAGGGATTGTGTTGCTTCCCAGCGACAATCTGTCCTTCCAGTGACTGTTCTTATTCATGCCGTGATGATAGGACGGAAAAAAACGGGATGTTCTGGTGCGCAAGGCGTCATGCGCACGCAAACAGACGGAGATTGATTCAGGACCATGTCCTCTGCAGGGAGACGCGAGCCTGGCCTCTCTGTGCTCCTAAGAGCATGCGGGCTGTGCGTGAGGAGGCATTGTGCTCTTGTGGCGATGCAGTGACATAACTCATCCATGATGTCCAGCCACCCAGCCTGCCAGCCAGCCAGGGAGTGCACACACACACACACACACACAAACACGCGCGCATGCGTCATACATACATCAACACGTGCAGAGATATCCATTCTGTACTGAGACACACACACACAGCGTCACATGTGCAAGCTCACCGACGCACTTTCTAAAGTCCTGAATGCACACACACACCATCCCTCACACACACACACACCATCCTACACACACACCATCCTACACACACACCATCCTACACACACACCATCCTACACACACACACCATCCTACACACACACACCATCCTACACACACACCATTCTACACACACACACCATCCCACACACACAGCCCTCTGCTGGCTCTCTCAGCTCTCCCATAAGGATGATTGAGAGGTGGATCATCTGTTTAGGGGGACGTATCGATCGCCTCCATCACGCCCTGCGGCTCCCAGGACAGTGACCTTGATTTCTGCATTTGTAAAATTCAAATCAGAAGACGGTCATCTTTCTTTCCCTCCTTCCAGCCTTGGGGGGGAGGACGGCAGCCCCACCCCCCCTGCCTGTCACAGGGGGCAGGGGGGGGTGGGGGTGCGGGGGGGGGGGGGCAGGGAGATACAAGGGCAGAACAAACAGTAGTGACTGTACCGCTACTTGTCAACGACAGTTAAAAAAGGGGGGTTTGTTTTCAGGG